>NC_079198.1:143365967-143613467 GCF_029499605.1 Hyla sarda | reverse complement strand
GAGAGAACACTTGTGCACTAACTAGAATTATATCACCTTTAAAAGACTGAGAAAATCCTAAAAACGTGGCCTGTTGGGGAGGACTGGGCTTGGGAAACACTGTGTCAAGTATGGGCAGGGAACAGTACATTCCTTCTCTCACCCAAATCCACTGTCCCTGCCTACTTGAGTATCCGGCCTAAGTAGCGGATCCACAACTGGGCGATGGTCCCTACTCTACATATATACATGCAGGGGTGTCACAAGTCAAAAACAATAAACAATACAGTACAGGTCAGGGAGAAATGGTCGGGCAACACTGGGTTAACATGCACAACATACAAAACACTGATGGTAACAAACAAATAAAAAGAGAATAGTCAGTAAGTCAGGTCAAATATCCAAGAAAACTACAAATGTTCCAATAAATCAGACAAGGGGTCAGTAGAGACATATTGTCTGACAGAACCAGAGACGGGTGCAGAGACGGGTGCAGAGACGGGTGCAGAGACGGGTGCACCTCTTGTGCACTTTGTTAGGGAATAGCTACGAATGGTGCGGCAGGTCCATGCATCCCATGATTCTGACTGGAGCCTGTAATGCTTCCTTTTACCTATGGGGGGCGCTGCCGTAAGATTAAACACTTGCTACCCAGTTTACAAACAGTTTACAGACAATTGCTGAAGGTCCCAGGAGCAGGACACCCTGTGATGTCCTAAGTGGATACCGCCTACAAGGACCTGACAGTAATAATGTATCGGCAGCCATCGCCTCCACTCACTTCACTCTTTATTTTTTTGTGCGGAATCTATTTTTACTCTAAGATTAAAAGTTATCAAAAATGTAAAATGTGTATTGATTGGTAGGGATTTAGGACCCCCTCTGAGGTCAACTGAGGGAACGGAATTGCACCATGCATGCTCGGCCACTGCTCCATTCATTCTCTATGGGAATTCCCAACATTGCCAAGCGCTTAACTTGTCTCCTAGACCAGTGTTTCCCAAGCATGGTGCCTGCCAGCATGCAGGGAGTTGTAGTTTTGCAGCAGGTGGAGGCGCCATGCTTGGGAAACATTGTCCTAGATAGCAGGGACGTGCACAGACATTTTGGAGGGCAGGTGCTCAAGTAAAATGAAAAGGGCAATCACTGTGTGTAGTATATACTGCACTGTGACATCATTGTTTGCATTTTTCTGATTTGACTGCGATCTTGCGCAAATCACTGCAAAATGCAAAAATATTCCTGTCAACAGGGCATTAAAGGGCAGGTGTAAAAAAAAGGCCAGGGGCTCAAGTCTCCTTTTATGTCTATGTGTGCATGTCCATGCTAGATAGTGAAGGGAGCCATGGCCGGGCATGTGCACTGCAGCTCCATTCACTCATGGGACAATAGACTTCAGTTCTCATGATCGGTGGAGGTCCCAGTCATCAGATCCCGATCGATCAGCTGCTCCTCCCGATCTTGTGACAGAATAAGTTTGTTGAGTTTGATTGATCTGATATTTCTTGATTGTCAGGTCTCCGGGGGTAAAGCAATAGCCATAATTGCCAACTATGATGACCTTCATGGGGCTTTCACATGACCTGGGCCTCAATGAGAGGGGTATTTGCAATTTTACATAGTGAATGTGTCGAGATCTTAAAGGGGTCCTCCGGAGGAAAAAAAAAAGTTTTCAAATCAACTGGTGCCAGAAAGTTATATAGATTTGTAAATGTCTTCTCTGTAAAAATCTTAATCCTTCCAGTACTTATCAGCTGCTGTATGCTCCACACAAAGTCGTGTAGTTCTTTCCAGTCTGACCACAGTGCTCTCTACTGACACCTCTGTCCATGTCAGGAACTGTCCAGAGCAGGAGAGGTTTGCTATGGGGATTTGCTCCTTCTCTGGACAGTTCCTGACATGGACAGAGATGTCAACCGAGAGCACTGTGGTCAGACAGAAAATAAATTCAAAAATAAAAGAACTTCCTGTGGAGCATACAGCAGCTGATAAGTACTGGAAGGATTAAGATTTTTAAATAGAAGTAGAGGTTTGCTATGGGGATTTGCTCCTGCTCTGGACAGTTCCTGACATGGACAGAGGTGTCAGCAGAGAAAACTGTGGTCAGACTGGAAAGAACTACACAACTTCCTGTAGAGCATACAGTAGCTGATAAGTACTGGAAGGATTATAATTTTTATATAGAAGTAATTTACAAATCTGTAGAACTTTCTGCCACCATTTGATTTGAAAACATTTTTCCCCACCGGAGTACCCCTTTAATTATAGATCTTAGGTAAAATAAACATCAAAATGAAATAAAAGTCTATGATAATGAGTGTTTCACCCACTAAATGGCCTTTTCTTAATTCATTTGCACATTTTATAGATACCCTCGTAGGTCTCAACAATATTACAGAACAAAGGGGAAAAAAAGATGTCTCATGAATTACTCGCTAACGTGACCTTTTGATAGAGAACTTTACATTAATCATAAGCTATAAACACACATAATTATACAAAAGAATTACGCCAGAAGTTCCCCGACTGACAGTAGACGCGCATCACATTCTGGTTTCAACTACTCCGAAGCCAATAAAACCTCTCAAAATGTGAGTCAGGAACACAAATGGCATCTCAGACGTGCGATAAAAGCGATATTGTGCAGCAGTGATTAAGTCAGGCAATAAAACACTGCGCTAAATAGAAAGAGGGGGCACGATGATGCTCATCTGGAAAAAAATCCACGTTTTAAAGAAACACGTCGGGCAAAAGTGAACACCTGTGGCTACAACTCAAAGAGGACCTGTGGCCAACCCCCCAAAATTAGATTTATTATCATTAAATATCTCAGGCTGCCCTTGGCACGCACCATTTTACACTTTCTTGACTCTCCCTTCCTTAATTTGAGGGTTTATAGTTTTTTTTTGTTAAATAGCTTAGTATCCCCTGATCACATATATTTTTACAATGTCTTCATACGTCCTTCCGTCCCTAAAATATGAGAGTTTGACTGGTAATTCAGGAAATCAGTCAGATGGGCGTGAACTCAATTTTAATAATGGGAGTGGCTATAAGGGGATGGGCGGGGTTATCCAGTAAAGAGCTGTTTATTAGTCTGACACGCCCCTTAATGAACAAAATTGACAACTCCTGACTGTGTAATCCCGCTCATCACCTGATTATTAACATTAATGTGTACTCCGCCCCTAGACATCTTATCCCCTATCCAAAGGATAGGGAATAAGATGTCTGATCGCGGGGGTCCCGCTGCTGTTGACCCCCGGGATCTCGGCTGCAGCACCCACCTGTACGGCTTACGGCAACGCTGGAGGCTTCGGATCCCGACTTGCTGCACCCAGCGTTCGTTTGGAGCTCCGAGTGCAGCTCTGGAGGCTCGTGACGTCACTGTCACACCCCGCTCATGACGTCACGGCCACGCCCCCTCAATGCAAGTCTATGGGAGGGGGCATGGCGGCCCCTGTCCCAACACACCTAGCACACAGGACCTCCAGACCAGTACCCTTCTCTGCATAATCCATGTTCTGGGGTACCGTTTGTGGACCTGAGGAAGGCACAAGTTTCATGCCGAAATGCATCATCCTTATTAAATTATGCAGAGTAGGGTACTGGTCCGGAGGTCCTGTGTGCTAGGTGTGCTGCCGTGGTCCCCGCGGCAGCGCGCTTAGCACACAGGACCTTCAGACCAGTACCCTACCCCTCATAATCCATGTTCTGGGGTACCGTTTGTGGACCTGAGGAAGGCACGAGTTTAGTGCCAAAATGTGTTGTCTTTATTGAATTATGTAGAGTAAGGTACTGGTCCGGAGGTCCTGTGTGCAAGGCGTGCTGCTGTGGTCCCTGTGCCTAGCTCAGAGGACCTCCAGACCAGTACTGCGGGACCACGGCAGCACGCTTAGTACACAGGACCTCCAGACCAGTACCCTATTCTGCTTAATCCATGTTCTGGGGTACCGTTTGTGGACCTGAGGAAGGCATGAGTTCAGTGCCGAAACGCGTCATCATTGAAATAAAATATATGTTGTCCTGTGCTTATCTGGGTCTTTATTACATCCAAGTTTATGTGCGGCGCCTCCTAGACCATTTTTTCTGTCCTTATTCCATCATTATTTCATAGATTCCTTACTCTGGTCTTTCTATAAGCAGCCAATATTCTGTCCATAGAACATTCCAATAAGTCCATCACTGCTTAGAACATCTCCTTCAGTCATAAGAAGGAGAATCGACAATTCCGCAGCTCACGCGTTACATCATGTAGATTGTGAATGCTAAATATTTCAGTCTCCCATGTACTGAAATGAGAAACGAGCCAGAATTTACAAGAGAAGAGAAATCCGAATATAATAAAGGCTTCTGTGAGACGGGGAGCGGAATATTCTGGCTTGGCATGAAAAGGTTTAATCTTGGAATAGTTTAGAAGTTATTTTAATAATACTGTCAGAATAATGGAGGATTTGCATTAGAAATGATGCTTGCGCCGTTTTGATTAGAAATGCCTGTGACTCGGAAACTTCTAGAAAATATCAAATTCTCGCTCTGTGTTTAATTCGGAAGGAATGTTCCCCCCGGGACGAGCCGCGTGCGGAGTGTTTAGTGTGATCCTGATGGAGCAACAACAACATTTATTTATGAGACGCAAGAAGAGACTGTAAATTCTGGAAATCACTGGGTGTTTATTACAGGACGTTATATGTGACACTTCTCTATCTCCACAATGAAAAACACAATTAAGAATTCACTAGAGAGATGGATTATTTGTAAACGTGGCAAAACATCAGTCAGATCCGGATATATAATGGAGGATATATAATGGGGGATATATAATGGGGGATATATAATGGGGGATATATAATGGAGGATATATAATGGGGGATATATAATGGGGGATATATAATGGAGGATATATAATGTAGAGTATATATTGTGGGATATATAATGGAGAATATATAATGGGGGATATATAATGGAGGATATATAATGTAGAGTATATATTGTGGGATATATAATGGAGAATATATAATGGGGATATATAATGGAGAATATATAATGGGGGATATATAATGGGGATATATAATGGAGGATATATAATGGGGATATATAATGGAGGATATATAATGGAGGATATATAATGGGGGATATATAATGGGGATATATAATGGAGAATATATAATGGGGGATATATAATGGGGATATATAATGGAGGATATATAATGGAGGATATATAATGGGGGATATATAATGGGGATATATAATGGAGGATATATAATGGGGGATATATAATGGGGATATATAATGGAGGATATATAATGGAAGATATATAATGGAGGATATATAATGGGGGATATATAATGGGGATATATAATGGAGAATATATAATGGGGGATATATAATGGGGATATATAATGGAGGATATATAATGGAGGATATATAATGGAAGATATATAATGGAGGATATATAATGTAGAGTATAAATTGGGGGATATATAATGGGGGATATATAATGGGGGATATATAATGGGGATATATAATGGAGGATATATAATAGAGGATATATAATGGAGGATATATAATGGAGGATATATAATGGAGGATATATAATGGAGGATATATAATGTAGAGTATAAATTGGGGGATATATAATGGGGGATATATAATGGGGGATATATAATGGGGATATATAATGGAGGATATATAATGGAGGATATATAATGGAAGATATGTAATGGAGGATATACAATGTAGAGTATAAATTGGGGGATATATAATGGGGGATATATAATGGGGATATATAATGGAGGATATATAATGGTGGATATATAATGGGGATATAATGGGGGATATATAATGGGGATATATAATGGAGGATATATAATGGAGGATATATAATGGGGGATATATAATGGGGGATATATAATGGGGATATATAATGGAGGATATATAATGGAGGATATATAATGGGGGATATATAATGAAGGATATATAATGGAGGATATATAATGGAGGAGATATAATGGAGGATATATAATGGCGGATATATAATGGGGATATATAATGGAGAATATATAATGGGGGATATATAATGGGGATATATAATGGAGGATATATAATGGAGGATATATAATGGAAGATATATAATGGAGGATATATAATAGGGGATATATAATGGAGGATATATAATGCAGAATATATAATGTGGGATATATAATGGAGGATATATAATGGAGGATATATAATGGAGGATATATAATGGGGGATATATAATGGGGGATATATAATGAAGGATATATAATGGGGGATATATAATAGGGATATATAATGGGGGGTATATAATGAAGGATATATAATGGGGGATATATAATGGGGATATATAATGGGGATATATAATGGGGGATATATAATGAAGGATATATAATGGAGGATATATAATGGGGATATATAATGGGGGATATATAATGAAGGATATATAATGGAGGATATATAATGGAGGATATATAATGGGGGATATATAATGGGGGATATATAATGCAGGATATATAATGGAGGATATATAATAGAGGATATATAATGGGGGATATATAATGGAGGATATATAATGGAGGATATATAATGGAGGATATATAATGGGGGATATATAATGAAGGATATATAATGGGGGATATATAATAGGGATATATAATGGGGGGTATATAATGAAGGATATATAATGGGGGATATATAATGGGGATATATAATGGGGGATATATAATGAAGGATATATAATGGAGGATATATAATGGGGATATATAATGGGGGATATATAATGAAGGATATATAATGGAGGATATATAATGGATGATATATAATGGGGGATATATAATGGGGGATATATAATGGAGGATATATAATGGAGGATATATAATGGAGGATATATAATGGGGGATATATAATGAAGGATATATAATGGGGGATATATAATGGGGATATATAATGGGGGATATATAATGCAGGATATATAATGGAGGATATATAATAGAGGATATATAATGGGGGATATATAATGGAGGATATATAATGGAGGATATATAATGGAGGATATATAATGGGGGATATATAATGAAGGATATATAATGGGGGATATATAATGGGGATATATAATGGGGGATATATAATGAAGGATATATAATGGAGGATATATAATGGAGGATATATAATGGGGGATATATAATGGGGGATATATAATGCAGGATATATAATAGAGGATATATAATAGAGGATATATAATGGGGGATATATAATGGAGGATATATAATGGAGGATATATAATGGGGGATATATAATGGGGGATATATAATGGAGGATATATAATGGGGGATATATAATGGAGGATATATAATGGGGGATATGTAATGAAGGATATATAATGGAGGATATATAATGGAAGATATATAATAGAGGATATATAATGGGGGATATATAATGGAGGATATATAATGGAGGATATATAATGGGGGATATATAATGGGGGATATATAATGGAGGATATATAATGGGGGATATATAATGGAGGATATATAATGGAGGATATATAATGGAGGATATATAATGGGGGATATGTAATGAAGGATATATAATGGGGATATATAATGGGGGGATATATAATGGAGGATATATAATGCAGAATATATAATGTGGGATATATAATGGAGGATATATAATGGAGGATATATAATGGAGGATATATAATGGGGGATATGTAATGAAGGATATATAATGGGGGATATATAATGGGGATATATAATGGGGGATATATAATGAAGGATATATAATGGGGGATATATAATGGGGATATATAATGAAGGATATATAATGGGGGATATATAATTGGGATATATGGTGGGAGATATATAATGGAGGATATATAATGGGGGATATATAATGGGGGATATATAATGGAGGATATATAATGGAGGATATATAATGGAGGATATATAATGGGGGATATATAATGGGGATATATAATGGGGGATATATAATGAAGGATATATAATGGGGGATATATAATGGGGGATATATAATGGAGGATATATAATGGGGGATATATAATGGGGATATATAATGGAGGATATATAATGGAGGATATATAATGGGGATATATAATGGAGGATATATAATGAGGGATATATAATGAAGGCTATATAATGGAGGATATATAATGGGGGATATATAATGGGGGATGTATAATGGGGGATATATAATGGGGGATATATAATGGGGGATATATAATGGGGATAAATAATGGGGGATGTATAATGGGGCCTATATAATGGGGATTATATAATGAAGCATATACAATAGAGGATATATAATGGGGGATATATAATGGAGGATATAATGGGGGACATATAATGGGGATATATAATGGGGGATATATAATGCAGAATAAATAATGGAGGATATAAAATGGAGAATATATAATGGAGGATATATAATGTGGGATATATAATGGGAGATATATAATGGGGATATATAATGGTTGATATATATTGCAGGATATATAATGTGGGATATATAATGGGAGATATATAATGGGGATATATAATGGGGATATATAATGCAGGATATATAATGGGGGGATATAAAATGGAGGATATATAATGGGGGATATATATAATTGTCACGATTCGGCTTGCAGGTTGTGGATCCTCTGTGTCAGCGAGGGATTGGCGTGGACCGTGCTGGTGGACCGGTTCTAAGAGGCTACTGGTATTCACCAGAGCCCGCCGCAAAGCGGGATGGTCTTGCTGCGGCAGTAGCAACCAGGTCGTATCCACCGGCAACGGCTCAACCTCGCTGACTGCTGAGAAGGCGTGGGACAGAAGGACTAGGCAGAGGCAAGGTCGGACGTAGCAGAAGGTCGGGGCAGGCGGCAAGGTTCGTAGTCAAGATGGATAGCAGAAGATCTGGAAACACAGGCTTTGGACACACTAAACGCTTTCACTGGCACAAGGCAACAAGATCCGGCAAGGGAGTGCAGGGGCAGTGAGCAGATATAGCCAGGGAGCAGATGGAAGCCAATTAAGCTAATTGGGCCAGGCACCAATCATTGGTGCACTGGCCCTTTAAGTCTCAGAGAGCTGGCGCGCGCGCGCCCTAGAGAGCGGAGCCGCGCGCGCCAGCAGATGACAGCCGGGGACCGGGACGGGTAAGTGATTTGGGATGCGATTCGCGAGCGGGCGCGTCCCGCTATGCGAATCGCATCCCCGCCGGCAAAGTCAGTGCAGCGCTCCCGGTCAGCGGGTCTGACCGGGGCGCTGCAGGGAGAGAGACGCCGTGAGCGCTCCGGGGAAGAGCAGGGACCCGGAGCGCTGCAGGAAGAGAGACGCCGTGAGCGCTCCGGGGAGGAGCAGGGACCCGGAGCGCTCGGCGTAACAATAATGGAGGATATATAATAGGGGATATATAATTGGGGATATATATTGGGGGATATATAATGAAGTATATATAATGGAGGATATATAATGGGGGATATATAATTGGGATATATGGTGGGAGATATATAATGCAGGATATATAATGGGGGATATAAAATGGAGGATATATAATGGGGGATATATAATTGGGGATATATAATTGGGGATGTATAATGGGGGATATATAATTGTGGATACATAATGGGGGTTATATAATGCAGGATACAGAATGTAGCATATATAATGGGTAATATATAATGAAGGATATATAATGGAAGATATATATTATGGGATATATAATGGGGATTATATAATGAAGGATATATACTGGAGGATTTAATGGGGGATATATAATCGAGATATATGATGGGGATATATAATGAAGGATATATAATGGAGGATATATAATGGAGGATATATAATGGAGGATATATAATGGGGGGATATATAATGGAGGATATATAATGCAGAATATATAATGGGGGATATATAATTGGTTATATATAATGGAGGATATATAATGGAGGATATATAATGGGGGATATATAATGGGGGATATATAATGGAGGATATATAATGGGGGGATATATAATGGAGGATATATAATGCAGAATATATAATGGGGGATATATAATTGGTTATATATAATGGAGGATATATAATGGGGGCTATATAAAGGGGGATATGTAGTGAAGGACATATAATGGGGGATATATAATTAGGGATATATAATGGAGGATATATAATGGGGGATATATAAAGGGGGATATGTAGTGAAGGACATATAATGGGGGATATATAATTGGGGATATATAATGGAGGATATATAATGGGGGATATATAAAGGGGGATATGTAGTGAAGGACATATAATGGGGGATATATAATGGGGATAAATAATGGAGGATATATAATGGGGGATATATAATGGAGGATATATAATGGGGGATATATAATGGAGGATATATAATGGGGGATATATAATGGGAGATATATAATGGAGGATATATAATGGGGGATATATAATGGAGAATATATAATGCAGAATATATAATGCAGAATATATAATGTGGGATATATAATGAAGGACATATAATGGGGGATATATAATGGAGAATATATAATGCAGAATATATAATGTGTGATATATAATGGAGGATATATAATGTGTGATATATAATGGAGGATATATAATGGGGGATATATAATGGAGGATATATAATGGGGGATATATAATGGGGATATATAATGGAGGATATATAATGGGGGATATATAATGGGGGATATATAATGGAGGATATATAATGTGTGATATATAATGGAGGATATATAATGGGGGATATGTAATGGAGGATATATAATGGGGGATATATAATGGGGATATATAATGGAGGATATATAATGGGGGATATATAATGGAGAATATATAATGCAGAATATATAATGTGGGATATATAATGGAGGATATATAATGGGGGATATATAATGGAGCATATATATTGGGGGATATATAATGGAGCATATATAATGTGGGATATATAATGGAGGATATATATTGGGGGATATATAATGGGGATATATAATGGAGGATATATATTGGGGGATATATAATGGAGGTGTTATAACTCGCTTTTGCAGACAGGTGCGGTTGCAGTATAGAAGCATGGAAACAGGACTTTTGAAATCAAAGTTCAGTGGTTTATTCACACTTGGCAAACAGCAAACAGTCTTAAATGCAGATCAAAGAAAAAGTGACAATAGTCCACCTGCATTCCTTAGGTGTTTGTTCACACCTGAGTCCATGCGGCATCAAGCAGGTCTTTTCCAAGCCTCCAGGCAGACTGCTCACCAGCTTCCACACTCCACAAGGAGGATCTAAAAACTCAGCTCTCTGGCAGTGTGAGCTGCAACATGCAAATCCCCCTCAGCTGGTAGAGCATCCTGCCTTTAAGGCCAACAAAAGGCGGCCTGGATTGTGGGGAATGCCCCCCCCCCCCCCCCGCCCCCAACACTTGACCATTTCCAAGGACTGGCTTTCCAGCCATACTACAGCAACAGTGTCAGTCTCCATCGCATCACAAACACTGGATAATTATCGGCTCTTGCTTCACTAAGGGCAGGAGCCTCGGTGACACATACCGACCTTCAACCACAAAGCCCTTTACCTTCTCACATAACCCCCCCCCCCCCTTTGTTCAAACCTGAGGGGGTGAACACTTGTGCAACAGTGGACTCGTGACAAAACCACCTGGTGATCCTGGCATTTTTGTCCTTGGCTTGGCACATCCACTTAAGGGGGAATGATCCATCACAAGACAAAACTTCCTCCCCAATGGATAATATCGGAGAGACTCGAGTGCCCACTTAATTTGTCCAGGCACTCTCTCTCCACTATACTATACCTGGTCTCGGCCGGGGTCAGTTTGCGGCTGAGAAAGACAACGGGATGCTCTTCCCCGTTGACTTCCTGGGAGAGTAGAGCAGTGAGACCTACCTCAGAGGCATCAGTCTGTACCACAAATTCCCTTTTGAAGTCGGGTGTCACCAATGCCGGAGACCCACATAGGGCCGACTTCAAAGCGGAGAATCGTTCCAACTCACCATTACGGACTTACGTCCCTTCAGGAGGTCTGTTAAGGACTCAGCCACCATAGCAAAATTCCCAGAAACTACTTAACCTGTCAGGTAGTGACAGGTCGTGGCCAATTCCGGATGGCCTCTATTTTGTTTACCTGGGGTTCGACAACTCACCCCCCAATGACATACCCCAGGTATTTGGTCTCTTCTAACCCTATGGCACATTTCTTGGGGTTAGCAGTTAACCCGGCCTTCCTAAGGGAGTCTACCACTGCCTGCACTTTGGGAAGGTGACTTTCGCAGTCTGTACTGTGGATGATGATCTCGTCCAGATAAACTGAGGCATACCGACGATGTGGCCAGAGTACAATATCCATTAGCCTTTGCAACGTAGCGGGAAGCCTTTTGGTGTGACAAAGGCTGTTTTCTCTTTGGCAGCCTCTGTCAAGGGTACCTGCCAGTACCCTTTGGTGAGGTCCAAAACAGAAAAATACTGAGCTTGTCCTAGCTTCTCAATAAGCTTGTCAACTCGGGGCCTGGGATACACATTGAACTTAGAAACCTCATTAGATTCGTGGAAATCGTTACAGAACCGCAACGTACTGTCTGGCTTGGGTATTAAGACTATTGGACTGGCCTACTCACTCTTTGACTCCTCTGTGACATCCAATTTTGACATCTGTTGTACTTCTACCGAGATGGCTTGTCGCCGCGACTCAGGTACCCAGTATGGTTTCAACCATATTTTCACCTGGGGTTCAGTGACAATATCATAGCGGATGACAGAAGTAAGCCCAGGAAGGTCTGAGAGCACATCGGTGTTCTTACTGACGGACTCCCTGGCCTCCTGAGTCTGCAGAGGAAAGGCTGTCAGCAATTTTCACTGTGGCAACTGCTTCCCTTGCGCCAGACTGAGGGACGGGAAACTCCACCCCTAACAAACCTGGCCGGGGGGCTGTCATCCACACTAGTCTCTAGATCTTTCCAAGGTTTCAACAAGTTTACATGTTACACTTGCTCTGGCTTCCTCTGATTCGTTCACTTCGTAGGGACCCTGCCACCTAGCCAGGAATTTACTGTCAACTCTTGGTACCAGAACCAAAACCTGATCCCCGATTCTAGACCCTACTCTGGGTTTGCTGAGCTGCCTCCATATGTTCCCAAGGGCAACACTGTTTCCATCCGCTCTTGCAACTGAGTGACATACTCAACTAAACTTTTGTGCGGCGTAGGCTGTTGTTCCCAAGTCTCTTTGACTGTGTCTAACAGACCACGCAGATGTCTGCCATGCAGTAGTTCAAAGGGCGAGAATCCAATAGAGGCCTGGGGCACTTCTCACAATGCGAACATGAGATAGGGCAGCAAAAGATCACAATTTTTCCCATCTCCAGCCTCCATTTTGGCAACACTGTGGTCACTGGAACACTGCTTTGCCTTGACTCACTGGAGAAAACACTCCTGCCGTACTGACAGTCACTTGTTGGCAGGATCGTTGCCCCTAGCAACAACTACGACGGGCTTTCCCCGGCTTGGTTCTTAGTAACAGAGGGCTGCAACTCAATCGCTGACCTAACTGCGTTGCCCGCATCCTTCACCAAATGTGATGACTCGCTCTTGCAGACAAGTGCGGTTGCAGTAGGGGCACAGGACTTTTCAAATCAAAGTTCAGTGTTTTATTCACACTTGGCAAACAGCAAACAGTCTTAAATGCAGATCAAAGAAAAAGTAACAGAAGTCCATCTGCGTTCCTTAGGTATTTGTTCACACCTGAGTCCATGCCATGCGGCATCAAGCAAGTCTTTTCCAAGCCTCCAGGCAGACTGCTTACCAGCTCCCAAACTCCACAAGGAAGATCTCAAAACTCAGCTCTCTGGCAGTGTGAGCTGCAACATGCAAATCTCCCACAGCTGGTAGAGCAGCCTGCCTTTAACCCCTTAAGGACTCGGCGTTTTTTCCGTTATTTGCATTTTCATTTTTACCTCATCACCTTCTAAAAACCCTACCCATTTCAATTTTGCACCTAAAAATCCATGTTATGGCTTATTTTTTGCACCACCAATTCTACTTTGCAGTGACATCAGTCACTTTACCAAAACATTCACGGCGAAATGGAAAAAAAAATTCATTGTTCGACAAAATTGAAGAATAAATGTAATTTTGTAACTTTTGGGGGCTTCAGTTTCTACGTAGTGCATTTTTCAGTAAAAATGACACCTTATCATTATTCTGTAGGTCCATATGGTTAAAATGATCCCCTACTTATATAGGTTTGATTTTGTCGGACTTCTGAAAAAAATCATAACTACATGCAGGAAAATGTATACGTTTAAAATTCTCATCTTCTGACCCCTATAACTTTTTTATTTTTCTGCAGACGGGTCCGTAGGAGGGCTAATTTTTTGCGTTGTGTTCTGAAGTTTTTATCGGTACCATTTTTGTATTGATCGGACTTTTTGATCACTTTTTATTCATTATTTCATTATATAAAAATACGCTATTTTGGACTTTGGAATTTTTTTTGCGCGCACGCCATTGACCGTGCGGTTTAATTAACAATATATTTTTATAGTTCGGACATTTATGCACGCGGCGATACCACATATGTTTATTTACACAGTTTTATTTTTTTTTTATGGGAAAAGGGGGGTGATTCCAACTTTTATTAGGGAAGGGGTTAAATGACCTTTGTTAACTTTTTTTTTTTTTTTTGCATTGTTATAGCTCCCATATGGGGATATAACACTGCACACACTGATCTTTTACACTGATCACTGCAAAGTCATAGCTTTGCATGGATCAGCGAGATAGGGGCTCGATTGCTCAAGCCTGTAGCTCAGGTTTGGAGCAATCAAATGCCGATCGGACACGACAGAGACAGGCAAGGGGGCCTCTGCTCGCGTCATAGCTGATCGGGACATCAAAATTTTATTGCGATAGTCCCAATCTGCCCGACTGAGCTGCCGTGAAGCGTTTACTTTCATTTTGGACGCGGCAATCAACTTTGGTTTGATAAAGTCCTTTGCTTGAAAAAGGGGACATTTTGACTTATGTGAGTAGCACATTTGATGACTGTTTTGTTGGGTGGATGGTAGTAAGCCACCTGAATAAATAGGGAAGATTGTTGTATAGTTAGCACAGGCTTTACTTCCGTGTCACTGTCTCTGACTGCTATTTGCTTTGCTCTGAGGAGCTAATCTCTCACACTTAAAAATGCATGTTTTCATATATCTAGAAATGATATATCTACTAATGTCATTAAATTTATAGGGGTCCAAACTTAATTTGACAGTGACAGGACATTTATGCATAACTGCACTTTAAGGTAACTTATCCTGTGTGCTCTAGTAATAGTAGAGCTGTTTCTGGCCATTATATACTTTGTATATGGAATTTTTCATCAGTTTTCCCCTCTGCAGGCTATGTTATCTTTAGTTGCCCCTGAGTTTGTCTATCTGCTATGATGTCTCCAAACACTGCACAGGGGATCCTGCTCCTCTATATCTCAATAGTACACCCCCTGTAGAGGAGATTCTGTTCCCATATATCTCTATAACAAACCCTCAAAGGCAGTAGGAATAACATGGAAGATATTATAGAGCAATACTGAGCAGTGCAACCTGTGAATCCAGCACGGAGGGGAAAAATAACACTTATTATGGCATTAAGCATCATCTCTGTGTCTCTCTTTGAAGCTCCATCCTCCTCCCCTACCCTCTCTATAGACATCTATGGGCAGCATGTAACTGGATACTTCAGTGAGATGATCAGTCTTGTGATGGATATTATCAATATTCAGAGTGATTGATAGGATGTTGGAACCACGACAGCTCATAGAATTAATTACTCATACACCAAACTTTTCCTTCACTTCTTTGGTCTTTTTCTTGAAGCCGCACAGAATGATCAGATAAACATTTTGGGTCCGGCCAGAATCCTCTGTTCCTTGTCGCTTCCCTTAAGGGATTCAGATAAATAATGCATTATACGTCCGGCTGTACTAATTCAGATTAATAGATTAATTAATAATGCAGCCGCTCCTATGCAGGTTGATTGATTTCAATTACACGGAGGCATTTCCTCCTCTTAATTACTCTATGGATTTACATTTTCTTTAGTAGATTCTTGGCCTCGTTGCCTTCGGACATTGTTCTCTTTCACCAAACACGTCTCAACTGCGGCGGCGCGGAGTCAATCCATCCCAGAGGGTCGCCAACGCTGTTACTGCTCAGAGGCTTTAGGAGAAAGATAACAGTCTGATCGATTGGGTCAGCGTTACCCTAGGCCTCCATAGGGTCTATAATCGGGCTCGCTATTTTTAACCCCATGATGACCAATTACATTTTCATAAACATTTTTTATTTTATATTATTTGACCAAAAATCTGCAATTCTGGATAAACATAAACATCATATCTTCATAGCTATGTCTGTGGCCACACAAAATATTAAATTTAATTAAAAAATGTTTTACTATTTTAAAATGGCGGTGATTTTTTTAAGCAATGATCAGTTATCTAGTTTTCTCTGCTATAATAACTGATAGGCACCCCGGGATCACATTGCAGGCACGTTGATCAGTAAGGGATCATTCACATAGCCGCCTGTCTTATTTCATGCCCATTCTGAAATCCATTCAAGCCTTTTGCAAATGGTTGTAAATAAATCACATTGGTGTCAATTGGATTGTTTTGCAATTCTTTGTTATCGGTTTGCATCCATTTGTTTCCTATTCCGTTTTTTGGACAGGAAATAAGGTGGTGCATGCAGTATTTTTTTTTTCCTATCAAAAAAAAAAGTCCACGAGAAATGAATGAGCCTTTAATGTCATCCAATTGCATCCATTTTTGATCCATTTTTTTTTTGAGCATAAAGGATACAAACAGATGAAAAACTGATGCAAAAAGATGCCACTTAAATGTCATCCCTTTGCATCAGTTTGCATCCTTTTGCATCCATTTGTTAGTATGATCGGTTTAGCAGCACAAGCAGGAAAGAATAGATAAGGAGAGAAAGTGCAGGGAGAGACAGAGACACAGATTCTGCAGACTTACGATCTCACAGAAAGTCCAGGATTCTCATGTTAGACTGCTCAGTACTGCTCTATAATGTCTTCCAGGCTGCAATAAATTGTGAGGATGTGTTTTTGAGATTTGGGAAAAAGGATCCTGTGTTTTGTGAGTGTATATAATGAATTGGAGTCATCATACAGCCTTTATTCCCTTTGTCTGTGAACTCATGGAAAGCAGAGACAGATATGGAGACTACAGGGAGGGTCAGAGGGGAAAGAAGTCATATATACTGTAAGTTATATAAATATAAAATATAATGCTGCTCCTCATCTACAGCTTATACTAATACCCTACCTGAAATACCAGCTATGCTTTAAAGGGGTACTCTGCCCCTAGACATCTTATCCCCTATTCAAAGAATAAGGATAAGATGTCTTATCATGGAAGTCCCGCAGCTGGGACTCCTGAAATCTCTGTGCAGCACCCGGCGTTCGTTTAGAATGCTGGCTGTGGGGGTCTTGATGTCATGCCACGCCCATCGTGATGTCACTCCACACCCCTTCAATGCAAGCCTATGGGAGGGGGTGTGGTGACTGCCACACCCCCTCCCATAGACTTGCATTGAAGGGGCATGGTATGAAATCACAAGGGGGTGTGGTTGTGACGTCATGACCCCTGCCGCCCGCTCCAAGTGTTCGGGACAAAATTTTCAGAACGCTGGGGCAGCGGAGTACCCCTATAAGGGTTATTAGTGGGTAGTAAACTTTATTTTACCAGCCGATGCCAGATAGCTGCTGCTAGAGGCAGATAGAATAAGAAACAAGATGCGAAAGAGGCTAAATAGTCCGTGAGGGCAAAAGCCACAAAATAGTTGCAGCAGAGTTTGGGCAGGTTCGAAGTAATTCAGGGATTGGGTGACCAAAACTGTGTTTAGTTTGTAAAAAGAGATTTTGGGGCAACCTACTATAATAACCCTCTATAAAGACATCGAAGGTCAGAACCAAGATCACATGATGAATCGGAGAGTTTTTATCCTATGATGGACACAATTCCCTGTGGCCTCATTGTTACTTTGGAAACTGGGATTTTGTATCTTGGTCTTCGGTCTAATGAGGAAAAACACAGAAATAAGAAGAGTTAATATGAAAGCTTCTATATTAAAACATTAGGATCCCCCCCCCCCCGGGACTGTAATCGGTATAAAGCCGCCATTAAGCATCTGCCTCCATATATGAGTTAGTCCTCCTAATCCAATAACACATTATTATGTAGGAGAGGTCTCCTTGAAAATCCTTAAATGGTTCATCTGGGACCCACATAATCCATTCCGTGTCTACACGTTTCTTATTGACATTTTCTTCTTCTAATTTGTTCTGCCTCACACAGTCCATTGGAGCTTCGATGGTGGTCAAAGGAACAACGGGGAGAACATGGTGGGATGATGGACTTACGACTGTGTCCGGACTATGGGGGCCAAAGGTCGATCCAACATGACTAATGAAATTACATGGAAAGGAAATTACCAAGAAGACGGAATTATCTATTGTGACTATCTATAATGAAGCCGTAAAGTGTTCACAGCGGCCGTCACATTGCTGCCTTGTATTAGGAGGAAGGCGTTCAGTGTTATATTGTTGTGATAGTATATACAGTATATATTACAGAACTGCTCTATGATATAGCGCTATGGTGATAATGTCGTTTCGTACGGGAGTCTTAGTCCTCGGACTCTTCTGATCCTGTTCTGCCCATAATATCTCGCAGTTCCTAAGGTTCAGTCATTGTCATTGCAGTTATGTTTGTTCTTGTATTCATTCGTCCTGAGCTGTGGATACATATATACAGTATATACATTGTATCCTCGTATTTACCATGTGACTAATCTCAGTGTTGATCCTGCTGCAAGGTCTGAAATCTGCTACAAACTGGCAAAGAGTCAGAACGGCGGCGCAGTGAGAGCGACATGTTAATTAACGCTAATAAATCTATAATGATGTAGCAGAGCTGAGCTTGGAAATCAGTTGAGATAGCGGTGGAAATCTATCTATCTATCTATCTATCTCTCTAACAAAGAAGCAGGGGCACTCCCGTTGATTCAGTGCAAAGTGATGTCTTTTATTCACTCCACCGTGAGCTACGTTTCGACAGCCTCTCGCTGTCTTTGTCAAGCCTTGACAAAGACAGCGAGAGGCTGTCGAAACGTAGCTCACGATAGAGTGAATAAAAGACATCACTTTGCACTGAATCAACGGGAGTGCCCCTGCTTCTTTTTTGGATATACACTTTTTGGACCTCTTACCAAGGTTTACAACAGGAGGCACCCACGCACCTTATCTTTCGGAGTGCTGCTTTCCTCTCCTATCTATCTATTTATCTATCTATCTATCTCTTATCTATCTATCTCATATCTAGTAAAGTAGAAGCAGTGGCACTCCAAGCTGGTGAAATAAAGTGATGTCTTTATTTACTCCAAAGTGAGCTACGTTTCGGCAGCCTCCCACTGCCTTGTCAAGCCAACGGGAGGCTGCCGAAACGTAGCTCACTTTGGAGTAAATAAAGACATCACTTTATTTCACCAGCTTGGAGTGCCACTGCTTCTACTTTACTACATTATTTTGGATCTCTGACCCAGATCAACAACAGTCAGGCACCCGTTCACCTTTATCGCAGGAGTTCTGCTTCCCTCCTCTACTACTATCTCATATCTATCTCATGTCTATCTATCTTACATCTTTCTATCTCATATTTATTTATCTATCTATTTCATATCTATCTATCTATCTCATATCTATCTCAAATCTATCTCATATCTATCTCATATATATCTATCTACAGTGAGGATCAAAAGTTTGGGCACCCCAGGTAAAAAATTTTATTAATGTGCATAAAGAAGCCAAGGAAAGATGGAAAAATCTCCAAAAGGCATCAAATTACAGATTAGACATTCTTATAATATGTCAACAAAAGTTACAATTTATTTCCATCATTTACACTTTGAAAATAACAGAAAACAAAAAAATGGCATCTGCAAAAGTTTGTGCCCCCTGCAGAGTTAATATCTTGTACTGCCCCCTTTGGCAAGTATCACAGCTTGTAAAAGCTTTTTGTAGCCAGCCAAGAGTCTTTCAATTCTTGTTTGAGGTATCTTTGCCCATTCTTCCTTACAAAAGTCTTCCAGTTCTTAGAGATTTCTGGGCTGTCTGTCACGCACTGCTCTTTTAAGGTCTATCCATAGATTTTCAATTATGTTGAGGTCAGGAGATTGTGAAGGCCATGGCAAAACCTTCAGCTTACGCCTCTTGATGTAATCCCCCGTGGATTTCGAGGTGTGTTTAGGATCATTATCCATTTGTAGAAGCCATCCTCTCTTTAACTTCAGCTTTTTCACAGATGGCATCAAGTTAGCATCCAAAATGTGTTGAAATTTTATTGAATCCATTTTTCCTTCTACTAGTGAGATGTTCCCTGTGCCACTGGCTGCAATACAACCCCAAAGCATGATTGATCCACCCCCATGCTTAACAGTTGGACAGAGGTTCTTTTCATTAAATTCTGTTCCCCTTCTTCTCCAAACGTACCTTTGCTCATTCCGGCCAAAAAGTTCAATTTTAACCTCATTGGTCCACAGAACTTGTTTCCAAAATGCATCAGGCTTGTCTATATGTTCATTTGCAAAGTTCAAACGCTAATTTTTGTGGTGAGGACGTAGAAGAGGTTTTCTTCTGATGACTCTTCCATGAAGACCATATTTGTACAAGTATCTCTTTATAGTGGAATAGTGTACCACAACTCCAGTGTCTGCCAGATCTTTCTGGAGGGATTGTGCAGTCAAATGTGGGTTTTGAGTTGTTTTTCTCACAATCCTGCAAGCTGTTCTGTCTGATATTTTTCTTGGTCTTCCAGATCTTGCTTTAACTTCCACTGTTCCTGATGACTGCCATTTCTTAATTACATTCCGAACAGAGGATATTGACATCTGAAAACGTTTTGCTATCTTCTTATATCCTTCCTGAGATCAGGACCCGATCCTAAGATCAGGATCGGGGTTCCTGTCACCAATGTACGCTGTCCCTGAGATCAGGATCAGAGTCCCTGTCACCACTGTATGCTGTCCCTGAGATCAGGATCAGGGTCCCTGTCACCACTGTACGCTGTCCCTGAGATCTGGATTGGGGTCCCTTTCACCACTTTACACTGTCCCTTAGATCAGGATCGGGGTCCCTGTCACCACTGTATCCTGTCCCTGAGATCAGTATCGGGGTCCCTGTCACCACTGTACACAGTCCCTGAGATAAGGATCAGGGTCCCTTTCACCACTTTACACAGTCTCTGAGATCAGGATCAGGGTCCCTGTCATCACTGTACACTGTCCCTTTGATCAGGATCGGGGTCCCTGTCACTACTGTACACTGTCCCTGAGATCAGGATCGGGGTCCCTGTCACCACTGTACACTGTCCCTGAGAACCGGATCGGGGTCCCTGTCACTACTGTATGCTGTCCCTGAGATCAGGATCGGGGTCCCTGTCACCACTGTACACTGTCCCTGAGATCAGTATCGGGGTCCATGTCACCACTGTACACTGTCCCTGAGAACCGGATTGGGGTCCCTGTCACTACTGTATGCTGTCCCTGAGATCAGGATCGGGGTCCCTGTCACCACTGTACACTGTCCCTGAGATCAGTATCGGGGTCCCTGTCACTACTGTACGCTGTCCCTGAGAACTGGATCGGGGTCCCTGTCACTACTGTATGCTGTCCCTGAGAACTGGATCGGGGTCCCTGTCACTACTGTATGCTGTCCCTGAGATCAGGATCGGGGTCCCTGTCACCACTGTACACTGTCCCTGAGATCAGGATCGGGGTCCCTGTCACCACTGTACACTGTCCCTGAGAACCGAATCGGGGTCCCTGTCACTACTGTATGCTGTCCCTGAGATCAGGATCGGGGTCCCTGTCACCACTGTACACTGTCCCTGAGATCAGTATCGGGGTCCATGTCACCACTGTACACTGTCCCTGAGAACCGGATTGGGGTCCCTGTCACTACTGTATGCTGTCCCTGAGATCAGGATCGGGGTCCCTGTCACCACTGTACACTGTCCCTGAGATCAGTATCGGGGTCCCTGTCACTACTGTACGCTGTCCCTGAGATCAGGATCGGGGTCCCTGTCACTACTGTATGCTTTCGCTGAGAACTGGATTGGGGTCCCTGTCACTACTGTATGCTGTCCCTGAGATCAGGATCGGGGTCCCTGTCACCACTGTACACTGTCCCTGAGATCAGGATCGGGGTCCCTGTCACCACTGTACACTGTCCCTGAGAACCGAATCGGGGTCCCTGTCACTACTGTATGCTGTCCCTGAGATCAGGACCGGGGTCCCTGTCATCACTGTACACTGTCCCTGAGATCAGGATCGGGGTCCCTGTCACTACTGTATGCTGTCCCTGAGATCAGGATCGGGGTCCCTGTCACCACTAAACACTGTCCCTGAGATCAGTATCGGGGTCCCTGTCACTACTGTACGCTGTCCCTGAGAACTGGATCGGGGTCCCTGTCACTACTGTATGCTGTCCCTGAGAACTGGATCGGGGTCCCTGTCACTACTGTATGCTGTCCCTGAGATCAGGATCGGGGTCCCTGTCACCACTGTACACTGTCCCTGAGATCAGGATCGGGGTCCCTGTCACCACTGTACACTGTCCCTGAGAACCAAATCGGGGTCCCTGTCACTACTGTATGCTGTCCCTGAGATCAGGATCGGGGTCCCTGTCATCACTGTACACTGTCCCTGAGATCAGGATCGGGGTCCCTGTCACTACTGTACGCTGTCCCTGAGATCAGGATCGGGGTCCCTGTCACTACTGTACACTGTCCCTGAGATCAGGATCGGGGTCCCTGTCACTACTGTACACTGTCCCTGAGATCAGGATCGGGGTCCCTGTCACCACTGTACACTGTCCCTGAGAACCAAATCGGGGTCCCTGTCACTACTGTATGCTGTCCCTGAGATCAGGATCGGGGTCCCTGTCATCACTGTACACTGTCCCTGAGATCAGGATCGGGGTCCCTGTCACTACTGTACGCTGTCCCTGAGAACTGGATCGGTGTCCCTGTCACTACTGTATGCTGTCCCTGAGATCAGGATCGGGGTCCCTGTCACCACTGTACACTGTCCCTGAGATCAGGATCGGGGTCCCTGTCACTACTGTACGCTGTCCCTGAGAACTGGATCGGTGTCCCTGTCACTACTGTATGTTGTCCCCAGGATCAGGCGGCAGAAACCGAGTGACATCGTCTCTTTAAGACAAAGTTTCTGTGGAAACAAAAATCTCCCCCTCAATCCCCCAATCATCATTAGGCGGAGGGTTCCGCGGTGCAGCTGCCGCGCTCGTCCTTGTTATTTCTAAGGTGCCTTTAAGTGAAAACTAATGGAGACAGTTTAACACCAGGGAAGTTGACGTGAGTTATTGTTCGCTAATTCTAAGCCTCTGGCCTCTCCGCGTTGCGATTCTTTTGTTGTCTTTGAATAACATTTTCTTATGTCTGATCGTACAGCTGCTTTATATTAAAGGAACATCGCTCCGGATGGTGGAGGGAGGAAAGGGTTAAAGGGGTACTCCGCCGCTAGACATCTTATCCCCTATCCAAAGTATGGGAGATAAGATGTCTTATCCCTGGGGTCCCGCCGATGGGAGCCCCGCGATCTCCACACAGCACCCGGCATTCTAAACAAATGTTGGGTTCTGGCGGCAGTGGTCGTGACATCACACCATGCCCCTGTGGTAATGGCCAGGTGTGTGGTGCAGGGCAGATGTTGTTTCCCCCAAGGCAGATGGTATAAACCCCTTGTGTTCGTGACGCCAGGGCATGGTTTAGCCTTAACCACACAAAGCTGATACCCACACCCATCGCTACAGGATAGGCAAACCAATCAATTGCTTGGGGCCCCGATCAGAGGTGGTGCTTGTCCTGCCGGGCCGTCCTCCTGCCCCCTCCCGATTCGGCAGCTCGCCCTGTCGGCCGGCCGGGCCAGCAGTGCGAGAGCCTGGAGCGGGACGGGAGGCAGAGACTTAAGCCCCTCCTGTCCAATAGCATGGTGGAGCGGGAGCTCCACCATTCCCTCACCTTTCTCTTACACTGCTCCGTTCACGCAGTGTGAGCCACGGGGACGCCATCCACAGCAGAGATCACGTCCCCGCGGCTCACACTGCAAGAACGGAGCAGCGCGTGAGGAAGGTGAGAGCTGCTCGGGTGCTATGGTACAGGGGAATTATTAAAACGGGGGGGGCTCAGGGCATGGGGCGGGGGGGGGGGGCAGGACATGGGGCATTATATGTGGGGGGCACAGGACGGGGTCATTATAAGTGAGGAGCACATGTCAGGGCGGCATTATATGTGAGGGGCACATGACGGGGGCACTATAAGTGAGGGGCACATGTCAGGGGGCATTATATGTGAGGGGCACAGGACAGGGGTCATTATAAGTGAGGAGCACATGTCAGGGCGGCATTATATGTGAGGGGCACATGACAGGGGGGCATTATATGTGAGGGGCACAGGACAGGGGTCATTATAAGTGAGGAGCACATGTCAGGGCGGCATTATATGTGAGGGGCACATGACAGGGGGCATTATAAGTGAGGGGCACATGTCAGGGCGGCATTATATGTGAGGGGCACATGACAGGACCCCCCCTGTCATGTGCCCATATAATGCCCCCCTGTCGTGTGCCCCTCACATATAATGCCCCCCTGACATGTGTTCCTCACATATAATGCCCCCCTGACATGTGCTCCTCACATATAATGCCCCACTGACATGTGCTCCTCACATATAATGCCCCCCTGACATGTGCTCCTCACATATAATGCCCCCCTGTCATGTGCCCCAAACATATAATGCTCCCCTGTCATGTGCCCCAAACATATAATGCCCCCTGACATGTGCTCCTCACATATAATGCCCCCCTGACATGTGCCCCTCACATATAATGCCCCCCTGACATGTGCCCCACACATATAATGCTCCCCTGTCATGTGCCCCAAACATATAATGCCCCCTGACATGTGCCCCTCACATATAATGCCCCCCTGTCATGTGCCCCTCACATATAATGCCCCCCTGACATGTGCCCCTCACATATAATGCCCCCCTGACATGTGTCCCTCACATATAATGCCCCCCCTGACATGTGCCCCTCACATATAATGCCCCCCTGTCATGTGCCCCTCACATATAATGCCCCCCTGTCATGTGCCCCTCACATATAATGCCCCCCTGTCATGTGCCCCTCACATATAATGCCCCCCTGACATGTGCCCCTCACATATAATGCCCCCCTGACATGTGCCCCTCACATATAATGCCCCCCTGACATGTGCCCCTCACATATAATGCCCCCCTGACATGTGCCCCTCACATATAATGCCCCCCTGACATGTGCCACTCACATATAATGCCCCCCTGACATGTGCCACTCACATATAATGCCCCCCTGACATGTTCCCCTCACATATAATGCCCCCCTGTCATGTGCCACTCACATATAATGCCCCCCTGACATGTGCCCCTCACATATAATGCCCCCCTGACATGTGCCACTCACATATAATGCCCCCCTGACATGTGCCCCTCACATATAATGCCCCCCTGTCATGTGCCACTCACATATAATGCCCCCCTGACATGTGCCCCTCACATATAATGCCCCCCTGTCATGTGCCCCTCACATATAATGCCCCCCTGTCATGTGCCACTCACATATAATGCCCCCTGACATGTGCCCCTCACATATAATGCCCCCCTGACATGTGCCCCTCACATATAATGCCCCCCTGACATGTGCCCCTCACATATAATGCCCCCCTGTCATGTGCCCCTCACATATAATGCCCCCCCTGTCGATTTCGCGATATTTCGTAAATATATGGAAGAATGTTCATCCTATGTTCACGAAATTCGCATATTCGCTATGTTCGTTCTCTTCTCTTTTTCCATGCGAAAATTCATAATGAAATTCGCACAGTGCGCAAGCGCAATTATATCTTTCACCTAAATGAAGGGAGGGATCAGTGTCCGCTCTGGAAGTGCCGATATTTGCATAAATATTCACATAAATATTCGCACAAATTCGCTTAACAAAAAAACAAATATTTGTCATTATGAATATATATCACTATATTCTAAATATTCACGAAATCGCGAAGTGCCGATATTCGCCGTAAAAATTCACATTTCAAATATTTGCGATCAACACTATGATCCAAGGACCATTTGGAATCCAGTGAAGAGCGCAGCACCTGAGGTTAGATGATGTTAAAGGGGTACTCCGGTGGAAAACCAATGTTTCCAAATCAACTGGTGCCTGAAAGTTCTACAGATTTATATATGACTTCTATATAAGAATCTTAACCCTTTCAGTACTTATCAGCTGCTGTATGCTCCACAGGAAGTTGTGTAGTTCTTTCCAGTCTGACCACAGTATATATATATTACTTGGTACCTAATCTTGTTCATGTACATATAATTTTTGTGTGCCTAGCACCTATATTTCTCTCACAAATACCTTCTATCTGTTGCTCACTCGATTTGGCATCCTGTGCTCTGAAGGGGGCATGTACTCACTCTGCCTGACTCCTCCTCCTCTCTGAGCCTTGATGTCAGATCGAGCAGAAAAGAGAGCCGCTGCAGAACCTCTTTAAGAAAATGCGCTCGATTTTATGAAAAATAAATGCATTAACCCAAATTATAAATCATTGGTACGGCCTTACCTGGAATATGCTGTTCAGTTTTGGGCACCTGTCCATAAAAGGGACACTGCGGAGTTGGAAAGGGTGCAGAGACGCGCGACTAAACTAATATGGGGCCTGGAACATCTTAGCTATGAGGAGCGATTAAAGGAGTTACAATTGTTTAGTCTTGAGAAGAGACGTTTAAGGGGGGATATGATAAACGTATATAAGTATATAAATGGCCCATACAAAAAATATGGAGAAAAACTGTTCCAGGTTAAACCCCCCCAAAGGACGAGGGGGCACTCCCTCCGTCTGGAGAAGAAAAAGTTTAGTCTCAAGGGGCGACACGCCTTCTTTACCATGAGGACTGTGAATTTATGGAACGGTCTACCTCAGGAACTGGTCACAGCAGGAACAATTAACAGCTTTAAAACAGGATTAGATACATTCCTGGAACAAAATAACATTAATGCTTATGAAGAAATATAAAATCTCATCCCTTCCCCAATATCGCGCCGCACCCCTACCCCTTAATTCCCTGGTTGAACTTGATGGACATATGTCTTTTTTCGACCGTACTAACTATGTAACTATGTAAATTGCGACTCGCTCAGCTCTGCTACATCTACATTTAAAGATTATCTGTTATATTCCACAATTTTTTTATACATATACTGTATTGCTTAGTACCTAATGCTGATCATGTACATATAATTTTTACGTGTCTAGCACCTATATTTCTCTCACAAATACCTTCTATCTGTTGCTCACTTGATTTGTCATCCTGTGCTCTGAAAGGGGTGAGTACTCACTCTGCCTGACTCCTTCCCCTTCCTGAGTCTGCTGTGCTGTGTCTCTTCCTCCAATCACTGCAGGCTGCTCTGTTACCCCCTGTAACAGTTGTATCCAAGCATTTTATTACTGTAACTGGGTCATGTGATCACTAGTCTAACCCACAGAAATCCCAGTGCTGCATGTATCAGTGGTCAGTCCTAGGTCAGCTGACTTCTTGTGAACTACAGGAGGATTAGTTTTGCAACAGCTGGAGGCACCCTGGTTGGGAAACACTGCTCTATGGAAGTCAGCTCTGATATATTATAAACTATTTGTTTCTTTTAGATTATAAATAAACGTTATTGTTCCGGGAAACCAATGGTTACAATAATATTCCCTTCTAATATTGTTACAATGTATCTTTATTACAGAGCTGCTTTTTCCCTCATTGAAAGAATAAGACATTCTGGTGTGCGAGTTCTGTCTTCTACAAATCATCCGGCGCTTAGGACGTCGCGTTTACCCGAAGGGATAAGGGACCTTTAGGTGACTCTGCCAGAGACAGAAGAGCCTTCATCTTTCATCCCTCCATCCCAATTGTGACCGACAATTTTCCCCTTTCGCGCCGACTCTGACATTTTTGGAAATTTCCTCCCCCGGTTCAATTCCCTTTTATTAACGTAACGCATTTCTGTTCTTCAAGGTTGAATCGCGTCCCGAGCTTCCCACCGCCGCCGCGCTCTTTAGAGAAACGAAGGCTTCTGATGCTGACAAAATAACGCCGCAGATGGCATTTAAGTGACGGAATGCAATAGAGAGAGAAAAAGAGCAAAAAACACAGAGTTGCTTTCGCTTTTTGAAACCTGATGCTATCAAGACATTCATCAAAGTGACAAGACTACAAAAGTCCTCCGCATTGTTCTCCTGACAATTCGCGCAGAATACAGTCTGTTCTCCGACGCTTATTGCTCCATTTAAAATAACTTTGCTTTCAGTGGTTTTTGAAAAACTGCAGGAAAAAAATAAATAATAAAACAATAAAATAAAATCATCATTTAGAACATTTGCTACATTGTTTGCGCTCACAAGGATTCTTGGTAACATAGTAACGGCTTCATTCAGACTCGTCCGCCAATACAGAGCGTTGCTGCTTCTTTCTTCAATGTAACAATATAGATACTGTAGTAGTAAAGAAAAGTAACAAAGCCTATACCAGGGTGCCTCCAGCTGTTGCAAAACAACTCATAGCATGGACAGGGTCGGGCAGAAGAGACAGGTGGCAGGAGAGTCAGTATGAAGAACATGTTTGTCCCCAATCTCCCTGCTCCTGTAGCTCGAGAGGCGATGCATATAGTACAGTACAGTATCCGTACCTGTGAGATCCCACAAAAAATTACAAAACTGTTCTGTTCCTCAGAACCTCATCCTGATCATATACATATCATTTTTATGTCTCTATCAGGCATATGTCACTAAAAAAAAAAACATCTTACAGCTGCTCGATGTATTTTTCATCTTGTCAAAGGGAGGGGGCGTGTCCTTCTCTTGCCTTCGCTGTGATGACTCCTCCCCCTCCCTCACTCTGCTGGCGTACTGCTCATGGAGGAACTCTGTAACTCCTCTCTGGATTTATGCTGCACACACACAATGATTATTGGAGATTGCCTGTACTCTACCACCAAAAACAATATGGTGAGTGAATAACTTGCATCTTCCTAAATTAGTCCAAAGGTTTAGTGCTAAAAATATAGTGTTTTCCTATGTCATGAGATAGATAGACAGACAGATAGATAGATATGAGATAGATATGCGGTAGATAGATAGACAGATATGAGATAGATAGATAGATAGATAGATAGATAGAGAAAAATATATGAGATAGATAGATATGAGCTAGATAGATATGAGATAGATAGATAGAGATGAGATAGATAGATAGATAGACAGATATGAGATAGATAGATAGATAGACAGATATGAGATAGATAGATAGATAGATAGATATGAGATAGATGATAGATAGATGATAGATAGATAGATAGATAGATAGATAGATATGAGATAGATAGATAGATAGACAGATATGAGATAGATAGATAGATAGATACATAGATATGAGATAGATAGATAGATATTAGATAGATAGATAGATAGATACGAGGTAGATAGATAGATAGATAGATAGATAGATAGATATGAGGTAGATAGATAGACAGCTAGATAGATAGATATGAGATGGATGGATAGATAGATAGATAGATAGATAGATATGAGATAGATATGAGATAGATAGATATATAGATATGAGATAGATAGATAGATAGATAGATAGAGAAAAATATATGAGATAGATAGATATGAGCTAGATAGATATGAGATAGATAGATATATAGATAGATAGAGATGAGATAGATAGATAGATAGATAGACAGATATGAGATAGATAGATAATAGATAGACAGATATGAGATAGATAGATAGATAGATAGATATGAGATAGATAGATAGATAGATAGATAGACAGATATGAGATAGATAGATAGATAGATAGATAGATAGATATGAGATAGATAGATAGATAGATAGATAGACAGATATGAGATAGATAGATAGATAGATAGATACATAGATATGAGATAGATAGATAGATAGATATTAGATAGATAGATAGATAGATAGATAGATAGATACGAGGTAGATAGATAGATAGATGGATAGATATGAGGTAGATAGATAGATATGAGATAGATGGATAGATAGATAGATAGATATGAGATAGATATGAGATAGATATGAGATAGATAGATAGATAGATAGATAGATATGAGATAGATATGAGATAGATAGATAGATATGAGATAGATAGATATATAGATAGATACAGAAGAATACAGCAGCACACTGCCAGCACAAGGATATAGGTGAAACATGAACATGCAGATAAAACATGGAGAGCTATACAGCTATGGTGTAATAGATGCAAATGTGAAACTATGAGATAGTGAGGCACTTAGCTCGCAAATTTGTCTCCGCCGGCGGTCAAATAGCTTGGACCGTCCCACCGCGATAAGGTGGCCTCATTGAGACGGACCCTACACTGTGAATATGCCTCTGTGTGAACAGTTCAGTAAGCATGGCAGGGTCTGGAACATCCAAGACACCTTATATACACACCTGATAGAGGGGGGTGGGGTGCAAGGCCAACATGGAGGTAGCCACTCCCCCGTATGTAGTATTACTATAATAGTGCTGCTATATACACCTGATAGAGGGGGGTGGGGTGCAAGGCCAACATGGAGGTAGCCACTCCCCTGTATATAGTATTACTATAATAGTGCTGCTATATACACCTGATAGAGGGGGGTGGGGTGCAAGGCCAACATGGAGGTAGCCCCTCCCCCGTATGTGCAATACAGACAAAGAATAAGTCAGCCAGCACTTTAGTTGATACCAAACTATTATATGGACCTGGCCTACAGGTGCACGCTACTAGGCTAGATATACAGCAACCGCCGGCGGAGACAAATTTGCGAGCTAAGTGCCTCACTATTTCATAGTTTCACATTTTGCATCTATTACCCCATAGCTGTATAGCTCTCCATGTTTTATCTGCATTTTCATGTTGCACCTATATCCTTGTGCTGGCAGTGTGCTGCTGTATTCTTCTGTTGCTGTATATCTAGCCTAGTAGCGTGCACCTGTAGGCCAGGTCCATATAATAGTTTGGTATCAACTAAAGTGCTGGCTGACTTATTCTTTGTCTAGATAGATAGATAGATATGAGATAGATAGATAGATAGATAGATATGAGATAGATAGATAGATAGATATGAGATAGATATGAGATAGATAGATAGATAGATATGAGATAGATATGAGGTAGGTAGATAGATAGATAGATAGATAGATAGATACTGTAGATATGAGATAGATATGAGATAGATATGATATAGATATAAGATCGATATGAGATAGATAGATATGAGATAGATAGATAGATATGAGATAGATATGAGGTAGATAGATAGATAGATATGAGATAGATATGATATAGATATGAGATCGATATGAGATAGATAGATATGAGATAGATAGATAGATATGAGATAGATAGATAGATATGAGATAGATATGAGGTAGATAGATAGATAGATATGAGATAGATAGATATGAGATAGATATGAGATAGATAGATATGAGATCGATATGAGATAGATAGATATGAGATAGATAGATATGAGATAGATAGATAGATAGATATGAGATAGATATGAGGTAGATAGATAGATAGATATGAGATAGATAGATATGAGATAGATATGAGATAGATAGATAGATAGAAAGATATGAGATAGATAGATAGATATGAGATAGATAGATAGATAGATAGATATGAGGTAGATAGATAGATAGATATGAGATAGATATGCGATAGATAAATATGAGATAGATAGATAGATATGAGATAGATAGATAGATAGATATGAGATAGATAGATAGATATGAGATAGATAGATATGAGATAGATAGATAGATATGAGATAAATAGATAGGTAGATAGATAGATAGATAGATAGAAAGATAGACACTGTAGATATTGATCACCTTTATAATCGGGTGACTTGTTGGTTATTATGTACAGAAGATAAATCCATTACAATCTCTTATCTCTGTTGCTTGTAGCGCAGATTGATCTCCAATCGATGTAATGTCTCGGTGTGCGGGGGCAGGGAATCGTATGAAGGAAAAATAATGATAATGTTTCTAATGGTCGCGGTTACGTGAAGAGATGATAAACCGCAATATTTATGTCTTATCTGTTGTGTTAAATAATATTAACCATTTGTGGAGTGAAGCCGGGGCCGCTCACAGCTCCGTCAGGTTTTAGACACTGTCACGATGTCGGCTGGCAGGTAGTGGATCCTCTGTGCCAGAGAGGGATTGGCGTGGACCGTGCTAGTGGATCGGTTCTAAGTCACTACTGGTTTTCACCAGAGCCCGCCGCAAAGCGGGATGGTCTTGCTGCGGCGGTAGTGACCAGGTCGTATCCACTAGCAACGGCTCAACCTCTCTGACTGCTGAAGATAGGCGCGGTACAAGGGAGTAGACAGAAGCAAGGTCGGACGTAGCAGAAGGTCGGGGCAGGCAGCAAGGATCGTAGTCAGGGGCAACGGCAGGAGGTCTGGAACACAGGCTAGGAACACACAAGGAAACGCTTTCACTGGCACGATGGCAACAAGATCCGGCAAGGGAGTGCAGGGGAAGTGAGGTGATATAGGGAAGTGCACAGGTGAACACACTAATTGGAATCACTGCGCCAATCAGCGGCGCACCGGCCCTTTAAATCGCAAAGACCCGGCGCGCGCGCGCCCTAGGGAGCGGGGCCGCGCGCGCCGGGACAGGACCGAGGGAGAGCGAGTCAGGTACGGGAGCCGGGGTGCGCATCGCGAGCGGGCGCTACCCGCATCGCGAATCGCATCCCGGCTGGAAGCGGAATCGCAGCGCCCCGGGTCAGTGGATCTGACCGGAGCGCTGCAGTGGGGAGAGTGTAGCGAGCGCTCCGGGGAGGAGCGGGGACCCGGAGCGCTCGGCGTAACAGTACCCCCCCCTTGGGTCTCCCCCTCTTCTTAGAGCCTGAGAACCTGAGGAGCAGACTTTTGTCTAGGATGTTGTCCTCAGGTTCCCAGGATCTCTCTTCTGGACCACAACCCTCCCAATCCACTAAAAAAAAGGTTTTCCCTCTGACCTTTTTAGAAGCTAGGATCTCTTTGACGGAGAAGATGTCCGAGGAGCCGGAAACAGGAGTGGGAGGAACAGATTTGGGAGAGAAACGGTTGATGATGAGTGGTTTAAGAAGAGAAACGTGAAAGGCATTAGGGATACGAAGAGAAGGAGGAAGAAGAAGTTTGTAAGAGACAGGATTAATCTGACACAAAATTTTGAAAGGACCAAGATAGCGTGGTCCCAACTTGTAGCTAGGGACACGGAAGCGGACATATTTAGCGGAGAGCCATACCTTGTCTCCAGGGGAAAAAATGGGAGGAGCTCTTCTTTTCTTATCCGCGAACTTCTTCATGCGTGATGAAGCCTGTAAGAGAGAATTTTGGGTCTCTCTCCATATGATGGAAAGGTCACGAGAAATTTCATCCACAGCGGGCAGACCAGAGGGCAAGGGGGTAGGGAGGGGGGGAAGAGGGTGACGGCCGTACACCACGAAAAATGGGGATTTGGAGGAAGATTCAGAGACTCTGAAGTTATACGAGAATTCGGCCCATGGAAGGAGATCTGCCCAGTCATCCTGGCGGGAGGAAACAAAATGTCGTAAATAATCACCCAAGACCTGGTTAATTCTTTCTACTTGTCCATTGGATTGGGGATGATATGCAGAAGAAAAATTTAATTTAATCTTGAGTTGTTTACAGAGAGCCCTCCAGAATTTAGACACGAATTGGACGCCTCTATCCGAGACGATCTGCGTAGGCAACCCGTGAAGACGAAAAATGTGTACAAAAAATTGTTTAGCCAACTGAGGCGCTGAAGGAAGACCAGGAAGAGGGATGAAATGTGCCATTTTGGAGAATCGATCAACGACCACCCAAATAACAGTGTTGCCACGGGAAGGGGGTAAATCAGTAATAAAATCCATACCAATCAGAGACCAAGGCTGTTCGGGGACAGGCAGGGGATGAAGAAAACCAGCGGGCTTCTGGCGAGGAGTCTTATCCCGGGCACAGATAGTGCAGGCTCGCACAAAGTCCACAACATCCGTCTCCAGAGTCGGCCACCAATAGAAGCGGGAGATGAGTTGCACAGATTTCTTGATGCCCACATGACCTGCGAGATGGGAGGAGTGACCCCATTTGAGGATTCCGAGGCGTTGGCGTGGAGAAACAAAGGTCTTTCCTGGAGGAGTTTGCCTGATGGAGGCTGGAGAAGTGGAGATCAGGCAGTCAGGTGGAATGATGTGTTGCGGAGAGAGTTCAACTTCTGAGGCATCCGAGGAACGAGAGAGAGCATCGGCCCTAATGTTCTTATCGGCAGGCCGAAAGTGAATTTCAAAATTAAATCGGGCAAAGAACAGAGACCACCGGGCCTGGCGAGGATTCAGCCGTTGGGCAGACTGGAGGTAGGAGAGGTTCTTGTGATCGGTGTAAATAATAACTGGAAATCTTGATCCCTCCAGCAGATGCCTCCATTCCTCAAGTGCTAATTTGATGGCTAGAAGCTCTCGATCCCCGATGGAGTAGTTCCTCTCCGCCGGAGAGAAGGTCCTAGAAAAAAAACCACAAGTGACAGCATGCCCGGAAGAATTTTTTTGTAGAAGAACAGCTCCAGCTCCCACTGAGGAGGCATCAACCTCCAATAGGAAGGGTTTGGAAGGGTCAGGTCTGGAGAGCACGGGAGCCGAAGAAAAGGCAGACTTGAGTCGTTTAAAGGCGTCTTCCGCTTGAGGAGGCCAAGACTTGGGATCGGCATTTTTTTTGGTTAAAGCCACGATAGGAGCCACAACGGTAGAAAAATGTGGAATAAATTGCCTGTAATAATTGGCGAACCCCAAAAAGCGTTGGATAGCACGGAGTCCGGAGGGGCGTGGCCAATCTAAGACGGCAGAGAGTTTGTCTGGATCCATTTGTAGTCCCTGGCCAGAGACCAAGTATCCTAGAAAAGGAAGAGATTGGCATTCAAACAGACATTTCTCAATTTTGGCATAGAGTTGATTGTCACGAAGTCTCTGAAGAACCATACAGACATGCTGGCGGTGTTCCTCTAGATTGGCAGAAAAAATTAGGATATCGTCCAGATATACAACAACACAGGAGTATAAAAGATCACGAAAAATTTCATTAACAAAGTCTTGGAAGACAGCAGGGGCGTTGCACAGGCCAAAGGGCATGACCAGATACTCAAAGTGTCCATCTCTGGTGTTAAATGCCGTTTTCCACTCATCCCCCTCTCTGATGCGGATGAGGTTATAAGCACCCCTTAAGTCCAGTTTAGTAAAGATGTGGGCACCTTGGAGGCGATCAAAGAGTTCAGAGATGAGGGGTAGGGGGTAGCGGTTCTTAACCGTGATTTTATTAAGACCGCGGTAGTCAATGCAAGGACGTAGGGAGCCATCTTTTTTGGACACAAAGAAAAATCCGGCTCCGGCAGGAGAGGAGGATTTACGGATAAAGCCCTTTTTTAAATTTTCCTGGACGTATTCAGACATGGCAAGAGTCTCTGGGGCAGAGAGAGGATAAATTCTGCCCCGGGGTGGAGTAGTGCCCGGGAGGAGGTCGATAGGACAATCATAAGGCCTGTGAGGAGGTAGAGTCTCAGCTTGTTTTTTGCAGAAAACATCCGCGAAGTCCATATAGGCCTTAGGGAGACCGGTTACTGGAGGAACCACAGAGTCACGGCAAGGGTTACTGGGAACCGGTTTTAGACAGTCCTTGGAACAAGAGGGCCCCCAACTCTTGATCTCCCCAGTGGACCAATCCAGGGTTGGGGAATGAAGTTGAAGCCAGGGAAGTCCAAGGAGAATTTCCGAAGTGCAATTGGGGAGGACCAAAAGTTCAATCCTCTCGTGATGAGATCCGATGCTCATTAGAAGGGGCTCCGTGCGGAAACGTATGGTACAGTCCAATCTTTCATTATTTACACAATTGATGTAAAGGGGTCTGGCGAGACTGGTCACTGGGATGTTGAACCTGTTGACGAGAGAGGCCAAAATAAAATTTCCTGCAGATCCAGAGTCCAAGAAGGCCACAGTAGAGAAGGAGAAGGCAGAGGCAGACATCCGCACAGGCACAGTAAGACGTGGAGAAGCAGAGTAGACATCAAGGACTGTCTCACCTTTGTGCGGAGTCAGCGTACGTCTTTCCAGGCGGGGAGGACGGATAGGACAATCCCTCAGGAAGTGTTCGGTACTAGCACAGTACAGGCAGAGGTTCTCCATGCGGCGTCGTGTCCTCTCTTGAGGTGTCAGGCGAGACCGGTCGACCTGCATAGCCTCCACGGCGGGAGGCACAGGAACGGATTGCAGGGGACCAGAGGAGAGAGGAGCCGAGGAGAAGAAACGCCTCGTGCGAACAGAGTCCATATCTTGGCGGAGCTCCTGACGCCTTTCGGAAAAACGCATGTCAATGCGAGTGGCTAGGTGAATGAGTTCATGTAGATTAGCAGGAATTTCTCGTGCGGCCAGAACATCTTTAATGTTGCTGGATAGGCCTTTTTTAAAGGTCGCGCAGAGGGCCTCATTATTCCAGGATAATTCTGAAGCAAGAGTACGGAATTGTACGGCATACTCGCCAACGGAAGAATTACCCTGGACCAGGTTCAACAGGGCAGTCTCAGCAGAAGAGGCTCGGGCAGGTTCCTCAAAGACACTTCGGATTTCCGAGAAGAAGGAGTGTACAGAGGCAGTGACGGGGTCATTGCGGTCCCAGAGCGGTGTGGCCCAAGACAGGGCTTTTCCAGACAGAAGGCTGACTACGAAAGCCACCTTAGACCTTTCAGTGGGAAACTGGTCCGACATCATCTCCAGATGCAGGGAACATTGGGAAAGAAAGCCACGGCAAAACTTAGAGACCCCATCAAATTTATCCGGCAAGGATAGGCGTAGACCAGGAGCGGCCACTCGCTGCGGAGGAGGTGCAGGAGCTGGCGGAGGAGATGACTGCTGAAGCTGTGGTAGTAACTGCTGTAGCATAACGGTCAGTTGAGACAGCTGTTGGCCTTGTTGCGCTATCTGTTGTGACTGCTGGGCGACCACCGTGGTGAGGTCAGCGACAACTGGCAGAGGAACTTCAGCGGGATCCATGGCCGGATCTACTGTCACGATGCCGGCTGGCAGGTAGTGGATCCTCTGTGCCAGAGAGGGATTGGCGTGGACCGTGCTAGTGGATCGGTTCTAAGTCACTACTGGTTTTCACCAGAGCCCGCCGCAAAGCGGGATGGTCTTGCTGCGGCGGTAGTGACCAGGTCGTATCCACTAGCAACGGCTCACCTCTCTGGCTGCTGAAGATAGGCGCGGTACAAGGGAGTAGACAGAAGCAAGGTCGGACGTAGCAGAAGGTCGGGGCAGGCAGCAAGGATCGTAGTCAGGGGCAACGGCAGGAGGTCTGGAACACAGGCTAGGAACACACAAGGAAACGCTTTCACTGGCACGATGGCAACAAGATCCGGCAAGGGAGTGAAGGGGAAGTGAGGTATAAATAGGGAGTGCACAGGTGAACACACTAATTGGAACCACTGCGCCAATCAGCGGCGCAGTGGCCCTTTAAATCGCAAAGACCCGGCGCGCGCGCGCCCTAGGGAGCGGGGCCGCGCGCGCCGGGACAGGACCGAGGGAGAGCGAGTCAGGTACGGGAGCCGGGGTGCGCATCGCGAGCGGGCGCTACCCGCATCGCGAATCGCATCCCGGCTGGAAGCGGAATCGCAGCGCCCCGGGTCAGTGGATCTGACCGGAGCGCTGCAGTGGGGAGAGTGTAGCGAGCGCTCCGGGGAGGAGCGGGGACCCGGAGCGCTCGGCGTAACAGACACTTTTACTAGATTTGACTAAAAGATAAAAAAACAGCTACAGAGAAGTGACCAATGAGATACATTGTCCCTCCCTCCCCTGGACACTTGGTGAAGAGTCAGTGATGTGATGGACATGTAGTCAGAGGATGGGGCCACGGGATATGATAACATTCAGAATTGTTTTAGTTTCCTGTTCTGTTTTCCTTTTTACCACATTTATAAACATGGCGCACATGATCATGGGATCTCTGGGGGCGGATTTACCAGATTAAAATTTGGGGCAGTATATTCCCTGTAAGGAAGCATTCACACCATGTTCCCACTCTACAGCAGGCAGATCTGTCAGGATAATTGTAAAAGTAAGTAAGGCTATCCTTCATATAAGATAGGGGTAGAAATAAGGCTATCCTTCATATAAGATAGGGGTAGAAATAAGGCTATCCTTCATATAAGATAGGGGTAGAAATAAGGCTATCCTTCATATAAGATAGGGGTAGAAATAAGGCTATCCTTCATATAAGATAGGGATAGGTATAAGGCTATCCTTCATATAAGATAGGGGTAGAAATAAGGCTATCCTTCATATAAGATAGGGCCAGGTATAAGGCTATCCTTCATATAAGATAGGGGTAGAAATAAGGCTATCCTTCATATAAGATAGGGATAGGTATAAGGCTATCCTTCATATAAGATAGGGGTAGAAATAAGGCTATCCTTCATATAAGATAGGGGTAGAAATAAGGCTATCCTTCATATAAGATAGGGGTAGAAATAAGGCTATCCTTCATATAAGATAGAGATAGGTATAAGACTATCCTTCATATAAGATAGGGATAGGTATAAGGCTATCCTTCATATGAGATAGGGGTAGAAATAAGGCTATCCTTCATATAAGATAGGGATAGGTATGCGGCTATCCTTCATATAAGATAGAGATAGGTATAAGGCTATCCTTCATATAAGATGGAGATAGGTATAAGGCTATCCTTCATATAAGATAGGGATAGGTATAAGGCTATCCTTCATATAAGATAGGGATAGGTATAAGGCTATCCTTTATATGAGATGAATCCAAAGAAGCAGCAGCACACAAGGTATACGGTGCAAAAAAAGTTTGTGGTTTTATTGCATCAGTGCATATAGAGCAACGTTTCTGCGACCTCCTCGTCGCCTTTCTCAAGCTCAACTAAGTGACCCCTCAGTGCAGTTTAAATACATTCAGTAATTACAACAATTGTTAACATAAGTGTGAGTATAGGGCATGACATAGTATACAACAAAGCGTCATACATTAGTGATCCAGTGATGGTGGATGCAGGTGGATGTGGGCGGATACTTGAGATCTACGTTATTTAAATATATACATAATGTACAGAGTTATCATAAGCACTTACCCAACAGAGCATATCGCGGACTATAACACGTTGAATGAGCGGGGCAAAAAAGTGACTGCGCAGGTCAGAGCAGAACTGCCAATCAGAGGCAGACTGCGCTGATCGCGTGCACCCAATCGCATTCTGTGCAGTGTTGACATGCGTACTTGTAAAAAAGAAGTCATGTGCGCCATCTTGGTAAAGGGAAAAAGTATCACATACTGCCCATAGTGTCAAGCGCTAGCGCAGCGCCATGTCAGTATGTCGCTATTCTCAATATTCCAAAGTCATCAATCCAGTAGTGTATGAAGGACCATTTCTGCATTTAGGCAAACACTAATGGGCATTCCCGTGTTCTGTTTGCATGGGGCATAAAGCAGGTAGAGCTGGCATGGCTCATACCTTACGGCCATATATGGGGTTACGGGTATATACATGCAAATTGACCCACGTTTACACATATGTCATGCAAGTATGCGATGGGGAGCAGACTAACACCGGCTGGACAACCACTGATGCTGCACCTGACGCTACCCGATATTCCCGGCCGTGACATAGTATCCTGCAACCCCCAGAACAATGTGGATACCTCTATATAGTGTTTGTTTTCAGTATTGCAGATAAACCGTCCGGATGCTTAAAGTTTTGTAGCCCTTAAAGTTTTGTGTATATTACTCTCTGTGTATTGTATGTGAACAGACCCTTCTAATATTTTTTTCTCTCTCTGTTTAATTTTCAGATGTATAGAAATACAATATGTACAGCCACCAACAGAGCATTATCTTTTTGGATTTTTAAAAACATGTTGTTTTTTTCAAGACTCTCCGCTCCTTCTATAATATGTTTACTACACTAAAAAAATGTTCATTATGTTTAAGCATCCACACATCCAGCTCTGCAGGACGGTTTATCTGCAATACTGAAAACAAACACTATATAGAGGTATCCACATTGTTCTGGGGGTTGCAGGATACTATGTCACGGCCGGGAATATCGGGTAGCGTCAGGTGCAGCATCAGTGGTTGTCCAGCCGGTGTTAGTCTGCTCCCCATCGCATACTTGCATGACATATGTGTAAACGTGGGTCAATTTGCATGTATATACCCGTAACCCCATATATGGCCGTAAGGTATGAGCCATGCCAGCTCTACCTGCTTTATGCCCCATGCAAACAGAACACGGGAATGCCCATTAGTGTTTGCCTAAATGCAGAAATGGTCCTTCATACACTACTGGATTGATGACTTTGGAATATTGAGAATAGCGACATACTGACATGGCGCTGCGCTAGCGCTTGACACTATGGGCAGTATGTGATACTTTTTCCCTTTACCAAGATGGCGCACATGACTTCTTTTTTACAAGTACGCATGTCAACACTGCACAGAATGCGATTGGGTGCACGCGATCAGCGCAGTCTGCCTCTGATTGGCAGTTCTGCTCTGACCTGCGCAGTCACTTTTTTGCCCCGCTCATTCAACGTGTTATAGTCCGCGATATGCTCTGTTGGGTAAGTGCTTATGATAACTCTGTACATTATGTATATATTTAAATAACGTAGATCTCAAGTATCCGCCCACATCCACCTGCACTGGGAGGAATCACTAATGAGGAATTATCGTCACCATCACTGGATCACTAATGTATGACGCTTTGTTGTATACTATGTCATGCCCTATACTAACACTTATGTTAACAATTGTTGTAATTACTGAATGTATTTAAACTGCACTGAGGGGTCACTTAGTTGAGCTTGAGAAAGGCGACGAGGAGGTCGCAGAAACGTTGCTCTATATGCACTGATGCAATAAAACCACATACTTTTTTTGCACCGTATACCTTGTGTGCTGCTGCTTCTTTGGATTTATCTATTGGGATCCCGAACCAAGGCTCCTACACAGCGTGCACCAGCTACCTGAAGTACTATCTCGTTGTGCTGCTCTCCTGGGATATCTTTATATGAGATGGAGATGGGTATAAGGATATCCTTCATATAAGATAGGGATAGGTATAAGGCTATCCTTCATATAAGATAGGCATAAGGCTATCCTTCTTATAAAGATAGGGATAGGCATAAGGCTATCCTTCATATAAGATATTGATAGGCATAAGGCTATTCCTCATATAAGATAGGGATAGAAATAAGACTATCCTCCATATAACATAGGGATAGGCATAAGGCTATCCTGCATATAAAATAGGGATAGGCATAAGGCTATCCATCATATAATATAGAGATAAGCATAAGGCTATCCTCCATATAAGATAGGGATAGGCATAAGGCTTTTCTCCATACAAGATAGGGATAGGCATAAGGCTATCCTTCATATAAGATAGAGATAGGTATAAGGCTATCCTTCATATAAGATAGGGATAGGTATAAGGCTATCCTTCACATAAGATAGGGATAGACATACTGGGTAGATTAGATTGGCCAAATGGTTCTTATCTTTTGACACATTCTATGATTCTATGAACGAAATGCCTGTAGAGGCTCTCCATATCTTCTTGGACCCCTATAGAGGCTGTCCATATCTTCTTGGACCCCCATAGAGGCTGTCCATGTCTTCTTGGACCCCCATAGAGGCTGTCCATGTCTTCTTGGACCCCCATAGAGGCTGTCCATGTCTTCTTGGACCCCATAGAGGCTGTCCATGTCTTCTTGGACCCCTATAGAGGCTGTCCATGTCTTCTTGGACCCCATAGAGGCTGTCCATGTCTTCTTGGACCCCTATAGAGGCTGCCCGTGTCTTCTTGGACCCCTATAGAGGCTTTCCATGTCTTCTTGGACCCCTATAGAGGCTGTCCATGTCTTCTTGGACCCCTATAGAGGCTCTCCATGTCTTATTGGACCCCTATAGAGGCTCTCCATGTCTTCTTGGACCCCTATAGAGGCTCTCCATGTCTTCTTGGACCCCTATAGAGGCTTTCCATGTCTTCTTGGACTCCTATAGAGGCTGTCAATGTCTTCTTGGACCCCTATAGAGACTCTTCATGTCTTCTTGGACCCCTATAGAGGCTCTCCATGTCTTCTTGGACCCCTATAGAGGCTGTCCATGTCTTCTTGGGCCACTATAGAGGCTTTCCATGTCTTCTTGGACCCTTATAGAGGCTCTTCATGTCTTCTTGGACCCCTGTAGAGGCTGCCCATGTCTTCGTGGGCCCCTATAGAGGCTGCCCATGTCTTCTTGGATCCCTATAGAGGCTGTTCGTGTCTTCTTGGACCCCTATAGAGGCTGTCCATGTCTTCTTGGATCCCTATAGAGGCTTTCCATGTCTTCTTGGACCCCTATAGAGGCTGTCAATGTCTTCTTGGATCCCTATAGAGGCTGCCCATGTCTTCTTGGATCCCTATAGAGGCTCTTCATGTCTTCTTGGACCCCTATAGAGGCTGCCCATGACTTATTGGGCCCATATAGAGGCTGCCCATGTCTTCTTGGACCCCTATAGAGGCTCTCCATGTCTTCTTGGACCCCTATAGAGGCTGTCCATGTCTTCGTGGACCCCTATAGAGGCTGTCCATGTCTTCTTGGACCCCTATAGAGGCTTTCCATATCTTCTTGGACCCCTATAGAGGCTGTCCATATCTTCTTGGACCCCTATAGAGGCTTTCCATGTCTTCTTGGACCCCTATAGAGGCTTTCCATATCTTCTTGGACCCCTATAGAGGCTCTCCATATCTTCTTGGACCCCTATAGAGGCTGTCCATGTCTTCGTGGACCCCTATAGAGGCTGTCCATGTCTTCTTGGACCCCTATAGAGGCTGTCCATGTCTTCTTGGACCCCTATAGAGGCTGTCCATGTCTTCTTGGATCCCTATAGAGGCTTTCCATGTCTTATTGGACCCATATAGAGGCTGCCCATGTCTTCTTGGATCCCTATAGAGGCTCTTCATGTCTTCTTGGACCCCTATAGAGGCTGCCCATGTCTTCTTGGGCCCCTATAGAGGCTGTCCATGTCTTCTTGGACCCCTATAGAGGCTGTCCATGTCTTCTTGGACCCCTATAGAGGCTGTCCATGTCTTCTTGGATCCCTATAGAGGCTTTCCATGTCTTCTTGGACCCATATAGAGGCTGCCCATGTCTTCTTGGATCCCTATAGAGGCTCTTCATGTCTTCTTGGACCCCTATAGAGGCTGCCCATGTCTTCTTGGGCCCCTATAGAGGCTGCCCATGTCTTCTTGGACCCCTATAGAGGCTCTCCATGTCTTCTTGGACCCCTATAGAGGCTGTCCATGTCTTCTTGGACCCCTATAGAGGCTTTCCATATCTTCTTGGACCCCTATAGAGGCTGCCCATGTCTTCTTGGACCCCTATAGAGGCTGCCCATGTCTTCTTGGGCCACTATAGAGGCTTTCCATGTCTTCTTGGACCCTTATAGAGGCTCTTCATGTCTTCTTGGACCCCTATAGAGGCTGCCCATGTCTTCATGGGCCCCTATAGAGGCTGTCCATATCTTCTTGGACCCCTATAGAGGCTGTCCATATCTTCTTGGACCCCTATAGAGGCTGTCCATGTCTTCTTGGACCCCTACAGAGGCTGTCCATGTCTTATTGGACCCCTATAGATGCTGCTGCAAAACTACAACTCCCAGCATGCCCGGACAGCCTTCAGCTGTCCGGGCATTCTGGGAGCTGTTGTTTTGCAATAGCTTGAGACACGTTATTTGGGAAAATGTAATCTCTATGGGATTTGCCAAATCTTATTTATTCCCTCTCTCCTATAGATGGAATCTTCCGCAGGATATATCACCATTACCACCGTCCATTAAAGGGGTATTCCAGGAAAAAATGTTATATATATATATATATATATATATATATATATATATATATATATATAACAGATTTGTAAATTACTTCTATTGAAATATCTTATCCTTCCAATAATTATCAGCTGCTGAATTTGAGATGTTCTTTTCTGTCTGGCTACAGTGCAACAGCTGGAGGCACAAAATGGGTCGGTTCACCAGTGGATCTGCAGCGTAAAATATGCTTAATACCCTTAATCTAGATCGTACAGATATCCACTCAGACAAATAAAAACATTTGGAAATGTATCATTTTATTCTGACATTTCATAATTCAATAATCCAGAAAGTCGGAGATTCAAACCAGGGGCGGTAAAAGAATGGAAAGAAAGAGACCAATCGTGTCTACGACTGGTTCGGAAAGTCTTCATATCCTCAATCCCCCATAATGACAGAGTGATCACAGAATATTACAAATCTTTACTCATTTATTCAAAAGGAAAAAATCATAATCTTCCAGTGACATAAGTATTCATACCCTTTACCATAACATGTGACATAAGTATTCATACCCTTTACTACTTTATGTGACATAATATACTTCTGACAAATAGCAAGCTATGATAAATATACCACAGTTGGTTAACTCCAAAGATGTACACCAACAAAAGAACCAAGTGTGTAAAATACTCAGTTTATTAAACATATATCAAAAATTGCAAAAAAAACATTTAAAATAAAGAATGAAATATAAAAAATAAGACACTGGCATGACAATACAGAAAAGTGGAGATAGCAGGAAAAGCGTATACACATGGAATACAGGGAAAGAAAGATCTTGGGGGAAATCACTCAGAGAAATCACTTGTAAGACAAAGTATTATAATGACCAGCATAGAGAGATGGACAAAAGTGTATAGAACAATGGAAAAATCATATAAAAGAGGTGAGAACTACACAAAAAACAGCTGAAACTCCACAAGGCATCCTGCCATGTGTGCTGCCAACCTACTAGCTCCAACCCCAATGTGCAAACCTGCCAATGTCGAGGCTGAGCTGTACTCGCAGCTGACAGTGGTGAATACATATTCGCAGGTTTACTGTGACAAAAGAGTTAAGATGCGCTGTAATGCAGTGCAACTTAACTCTTTAGTCATAGTTAACCAGTGCAACCTAATCCCTTCACTGCTGATTGCAGCAAACTTGTTCACCATGGACAGAACAATTTCTGAAAGACCCACTAGCCAAACTTTCGGGAAGTTCTCTCAACTTAACTTATAAGGTACAATGCTTTGTGGGCAATTAAAGGGGTACTCCGGTGGAAAACTTTTTTTTTTTTTTTTAAATCAACTGGTACCAGAAAGTTAAACAGATTTGTAAATTACTTCTATTAAATAATCTTAATCCGGTACTTATTAACAGCTGAATACAACAGAGGAAATTATTTTCTTTTTGGAACACAGTGCTCTCTGATGATATCATGAGCACAGTGCTCTCTGCTGACATCTCTGTCCATTTTTGGAACTGTCCAGAGCAGCATATGTTTTCTATGGGGATTTTCTCCTACTCTGGACAGTTCCTAAAATGGACAGAAATGTCAGCAGAGAGCACTGTGCTCGTGATGTCATCAGAGAGCACTGTGTTCCAAAAAGAAAATAATTTCCTCTGTTGTATTCAGCAGCTAATAAGTACAGGAAGGATTAAGATTTTTTAATAGAAGTAATTTACAAATCAAGTGGATATATAGGGGTCCCATTCACCTCTAGACTAATACCAGAAAAACTGATACATGATGATAATATATGGATAATAAAGATTGGAACTGTGCTTCAGATTTATGATGAAAACAAATTGTTTTTATTAAAATAACCGCTAATAAAATATCTTAGACATGACAATAATAGAAAAATATGTAACAATATCTCCTTACACAGGGCTCTTGTCTGGAGAAAAAGGTAACAATGATTTTAAAAAATATGAATTCGGGTAGAAAACAGACATGGTGCACATCTACAATCTTGTATAATGATCTGATTGCTTCTCAGCATAATATCAAAACTAACAGGTTGTTATTATACATTTTTGATCAAAAAGTACAAGTCCATTTTAAAAAATATCAATGGTTTTATAAACAGATATAAAATAATGTGATACCACAGAAGAGTCTTAATTCCAGTAATCCAGCATAAATGTGATGCAATTAAGCAGATTAAATATGTATCCAAGTCCGCATTTAGATACATTTATGCAGCATCTATTTACCGGCTTATGGCAATAGACGTGCCGAGCTTTGGAGCTGATGTTCCTGATCGTCCTATAGAGGCTGATATGCGCTGGCGTGCGCACCGGCGGGTGGTTTGCTAGCCGCAGACCCAGCAATGCCGCCGGACACGGAGGTAGATGATCAAACTCCGATGGTGGAAACCGACCTCGTGGAGGAATTCTCGGCGTGTGACGTCAGCTTTGCAGCGCTGGATGTCAGTCCGGTGATTGCTGTTGGTGAGATCGGTGGTAACCAAACGCTGGCAGCTGGATTAGTGAGAGCGGTGATAGCTCAACATGAGCGGCTGGAGAGATAGCAGAAATCCTTTGCTAGACTGCGGTAACAATGCAATCGTTTTTTAATCGGTGATGTTGCAGTAAAAATAACTGTAGACGCGTTTCAGGGTACTGGATATTGACCCTTTCCTCAGTAGAAGTAGGATTAGCGCATATCAGCCTCTATAGGGCGATCAGGAACCACAGCTCCAAAGCTCGGCACGTCTATTGCCATAAACCGGTAAATATATGCTGCATAAATGTATCTAAATGCGGACTTTGATACATGTTTAATCCGCTTAATTGCATCACCTTTATGCTGGGTTACTGGATTTAAGACTCTTCTGCGGTATCACATTATTTTATATATATTTTTAAAACCATTAATATTTTTAAAATCATTGTCACCTTTTTCTCCACACAAGGGCCCTGTGTAAGGAGATATTGTTACATATTTTGCTATTCTTGTCATGTCTAAGATATTTTATTAGCGTTTTTTTTTTAATAAAAACTATTTGTATTATACATATATTATCATCATGTATCAGTTTTTCTGGTATTAGTCTAGAGGTGAATGGGACCCCTATATATCCACTTGATTTTTAATCACATTGTACTTTGTGGTGTAAGTACTATCCATTCATACCTCGACTCATTTTTTGTGAGCTGGACTTCCACTTATTTTTTTCTATTAATTTACAAATCTGTTTAACTTTCTGGCCCCAGTTGATTTTAAAAAAAAATAGACAGTTTTCCACCGAAGTACCCCTTTAACCCGATAACAACCATGGACGTCTATGCTCCTCCAATGGCTGGTACCGGGGTATGATGCGGGCTCCCGACTCGAGTCCGCGTCATACTGGCCGGCCCCCAGCTGATTCCTGTACCTGGGGGCCGGCATTAATAGCCGACATGCGGCGATCGCCACGGCCGTCTATTAACCCTTTAGATTGCAGCTGTCAAAGTTGAGCGCAGAGCACACAGATCAATGGGATTGTATGTAATCTCATTGATCTGTATGAGGAATCAAATGATTCCTCCTAAAGTTCCCCTAAGGGGACTAAAAGTGTAAAAATAAAAAAAAGTTTTAAAAAAAAGTTTAAAAACACACACATTAACCCCTTCCTTATTAAAAGTTTAAATTACCACCCATTTCCCAAATTCCATATAAAAAATATATAAACATAATAAAAGTAAACATATATGGTATCACCACGTGTGTAAATGTCCGAACTATAAAAATATATAATAAATTTAACCGCACGGTCAATGGCGTACGCGCAAAAAAATTCCAAAGTCCAAAATAGCGTTTTTTTTACGTCACTTTTCATACCATAAAAAAAGGAATAAAAAGCGATCAAAAAGTCTGATCAAAATGAAAATGGAACAAATTAAAACGTCAGATCACGGCGCAAACAATTAGCCCTCATATAACCTTGTACGTGGGAAAAAAGTTATAGGGGTCAGAAGATGACAATTTTAAATGTATTAATTAGCGTGCTTGTAGTTATGATTTTTTCCAAAAGTACGACAAAATCAAACCTATATAAGTAGGGGATCATTTTAATCGTATGGACCTACAGAATAAAGATAAAGTGTCATTTTGTACCGAAAAATGTACTACGTAGAAACGGAAGCCCCCAAAACTTACAAAATTGTGTTTTTTCTTCAATTTTGTCGCACAATGATTTTTTTTTCCATTTCGCCGTAGATTTTTGTGCAAAATCACTGCTGTCATTACAAAGTAGAATTGGTGGCGCAAAAAATAAGCCATCATATGGATTTTTAGGTGCAAAATTGAAAGGGTTATGATTTTTAAAAGGTAAGGAGGAAAAAAAAAAGTGCAAAAACAGAAAAACGCTTGGTCCTTAAAGGGGTCCAGGCATCCGGCTCGCCCAGGGTGACACCGAGTTCTGCACCCTCTATAGATCCTCCAATCTGCAGGAATCTTCCTCCCGATAAGTAGTTACCTGCAGGAGAACATGTGTTTGTTCTTACTGTAGCTCCAAGGAATATGCAGCTATATACTGCGGTGGTTGAAGTCAATGGGCGTCCATCACCTCCATTGATATCAGTTGTAGCTCAGCCATCAGGATGCGTCTCCCTTTGGGGGGGGGGGGCGGGGGGGTCTCTTATTGGCCTCTTATTGCCTGATGAGTCTATGACAGGAGGAGGTCCACAGCAGACAGATACTATACATGTGACAACAACATCATAGACAAAGGGAGGTTCTTCCATCTTCTATGTTACGTTCCCAGACTCCTGAACATCATATATGGCTAAGAACTCCCGGATCATCTACAGTAGATCTCTACAGAACCGTTTAGATTTGCTATTAGGAAGTCTCGGTAAAAAGGAGAACAATGTCTGTGGGACTTGTAATGGCGGCCATGTTGGCTTCTCCAAAGACAGATAAACTGTTTTCTGAAGATTTTTGAGGTTTTAAGACTTATGGTTGGTGTCCTCCATAAGCATTTTTGGGGGGATTTTAGGGCCATGTTGACAGCACTCTAAAACTCCCGATTCTCGTGTCTGCAAAAAAAAAAAAAAAAAAAAATGTAAAAAACTTGTCTATTCTTTTTGCAGATTTTGTCATTTATGAGACGCCACATGTCCAAGTGGTCCTAATGCCCCCCGGATTATTCAGATGTGCAGAACGCCCGCACATGTTTTCCGTGCAGACTTCTCACACCATTTCTTTGCCGTGTGAACATAGCCTAAGACTAGGATTCTGTAAAATAACTTTAACAACTTTCTTGAACTTCTTGTGCAAATCCAGTATCATAAGTCTCTTTATTAAAGGGGTTCTCTGATGGAAAACATTTTTTTTTTAAATCAGCTGGTGCCTGAAAGTTAAACTAATTTGTATATTGCTTCTAATTAAAAATCTTAATCCTTCCAGGACTTATCAGCTGCTGTATGCTCCACAGGAAGTTGAATTTATTTCTGGAATTCTTTTCTGTCTGACCACAGTGCTCTCTGCTGACACCTCTGTCCATGTCAGGAACTGTCCAGAGTAGGAGCAAATCACCATCGCAAACCTCTCCTGCTCTGGACAGTTCCTGATACGGACAGAGGTGTCAGCAGAGAGCACTGTGGTCAGGCAGAAAAGAACTACACAACTTCCTGTGAAACATACAGCAGCTGATAAGTCCTGGAAGGATTGAGATTTTTAAATAGAAGTAATTTACAAGATGTCTAGGGGCGGAATACCCCTTTAAGGCTTTTTCTTGCCATTATCCCGCTTTCTTATGAGCAGATTTATACAAATATGTACATTAATGGTTATTTCGGGTTCTAAGAGCCATATTGGGGAACATCCAGCTTTCCCAGAAACTGAACACTGATTTTTGGAGTTTAAGGTCATTTTGGGTATCATGCAGCCTCCTCCATAACGCGTTCTGCTTAGTGGCGATTTTCGGTTCTTGCGTTCGTTGGCAGTAATTAGGAGCAGTTTTATGTATTTTTATTTGGATAAGGTGCAAACATTCTTGGCTACTGTTAAACTGTTCAATAAAATCCTGAAAGATAAAATGTTTCAATTATTCTAATACTGTACATTGCGCTGGCGGACCGGGCGGACCGAGGTGTTATTCACATCATAAATTCTGAAGGACAATCTAAAGGCGAACGGCAATATAACCCAGAAAATTGCAACTGTGTCTACTCATTTTGTTTGCTATAATTACCTAAACTATTGAACAAATTGAAATCTATATATTTTGGCTGTTCTTTTATTTATACATTATCTGCTTTGCTTCTACTTTATTGGTATCTATGCTCTAAATTGCTTCCAATTACCAGATGTTCTCTTTCTATAGACTTCTGCCGGTCAATAACGTTCCTGATTCTTTAAGAGGTTTTGCATTGTGCGCGGATTCTCTGCACTTCTTTTACGTTTCCACATTCCATTTATGGCTGAAAAACCTCAAATAAATCTATAATCATCTAAACAAGGTAAAATAATAACTGCAAACACCTCGGAGGCGGCTGACAGGGCATGTACCCCAGATTCGGAGTGCTGAGTTGGGAGCAGCAATAGATCCCCCTGTGACCCCTGAGTGCAGAAAACCCCGGTGGGCTTGGTGGTTGCAGTGGTGGGGTCCGGTGTTCAAATCCCACCAAGGACAACTTGTGCAAGGAGTTTCTATGTTTGCTCCATGTTTGTATGCCGAGTACTCCAGATTCCTCCAAAACAATGTGGTATTGAGATTGTGTCCCCAATGGAGGCAGGGTCTGATCTAAGTGATGAAAAGCTCTGTACAGCGCTGTGGAATATGTTGGTGCTAAATATAGATTTGGTGTCCCGGTATAGGACCTGGTCCTGTCTCTTGTCTAAGGTCCCCGCAGCTAGAGTCCCTCCATGTCTATAGGGCTCTCCTGTAGGATTTACCCCTAGTCGCCTCATATAAATGTGTTATTTAATGTGTATATATATATATATATATATATATATATATATATAATTTAATGTACAGTGACCCCCCCCCCAACCTACGACGGCCCTGACATACGATCATTTCAGCATACGATCACTCTCAGAGGCCATCGCATGGTGAAAGCAGCATCAACAAACGATGCTTTTGTATGTCGGTGCCATCGCATAAACGGCTATCCTACAGCGCAGACTGCTTCAGATACCACCGGATAGCCGTTTATGGTGTCCGTGTGCTCCGCTGACGATCACTTACCTGTCCTCGGGGCTCCGGCGCGTCCTCCTCGGGATCCCCTGCATCGTCGGCGCTCTACATCGTCGTCATCACGTCGCTGCGCACGCCGTCCCGTCATCCAATAGGAGAGTCGTGCGTAACAACGTGATGGCGGTGACGGAGCGCGCGGATGCCGGGGAAGCAGAGGACTAGCCGGAGCGTCGGGGACACCCTGGGGACGCGGTGACAGCGATGGACGGCGACATCCCGGGCAGCGGTGACGGTCCGTAGCGGCGGGGACAGGTGAGTACAACTTCCTCTAACAGTGGTCTTCAACCTGCGGACCTCCAGATGTTGCAAAACTACAACACCCAGCATGCCCGGACAGCCGTTGGCTGTCCGGGCATGCTGGGTGTTGTAGTTTTGCTACATCTGAAGGTCCGCAGGTTGTAGACCACTGTCCTATACTTTACATTGCACGGATCCCTCAACATGCGATGGTTTCAACAAACGATGGTCCATTTGGAACGGATTACCATCGTATGTTGAGGGGCCACTGTATAGGAAATATATGTACAGGACCATAGTGGTCACGTGATGCATCGGTGTAATGTATAAAATGCTTAAGGACCTTTGGAGGTCATGTGATGTACCCAGAGTTCACTGGGTTCAGAACTTACAGGTTTGCTGACCAATGAGCTTAGTCCAGCCCCTTATTATATAAAGGGCTGTAGTCAATCAATTCTCGCTCTTAGTTCCGGATTATCAAGCCAAGAACATCTCATCATCTCTTCAGCATCAATTCAATTCAAACTAGGCCCAAAGCATAAGAACCTGCAGCCACAAAACGTGAGTTACTCAAACTACTGAATCCTGTGAGACTACTATCAGCTCAAATATTCTAAAATAGTAGCACAGTGGCTAAGCATCAAAAGCTTATTGCTTCCAAGTCCCAGCAAACCTGTGAGGAACCTGTATCCCGGTCCACTCTTGAAAAGACTGTTATGTTCAATACCGTTGCATAAAATCTGCAAGTAAAGTTTTTTCAGTTTACTTCATAAAATCTGCTGTGGATATTCCATTATTTCTCCCTGCCGTTTGTGGGACGGTTGGCGGTAAGAACGTTACTATTCAGGAAACCTCACCCTGGCGTCACGACATTCAAGGGTTAATACCACCAGACCCTACACTATTACCGCAACACCCTAGACACCATTACTCTCCCGGCACCACATAAAGGAGTTTGGGAAACTTTGGGCTCTTCTATAGTCACCATTTTTAGTCATTTTACTGCTTTCTCTTTTACATTGTATGTATCATGTAGACAGCTAATGTTTGATTGGAATAAACAGGGACGTATCACCCCATATGGTGGAATTCACCCCGACACATCTGACTCTCACCATCAAGACCTTCAAAAGCAACATAAGGACTAGTCTCTTCAGGAAAGTCTACGACCTGCAATAACCCTGCTGCCCCTTACAATAACCCTGCTGCCCCCTACAACCTACAATAACCCTGCTGCCCCCTACAATAACCCTGCTGCCGACTACAGCCTACAATAACCCTACGGCCCCCTACAACCTACAATAACCCTGCTGCCCCCTACAACCTACAATAACCCTACGGCCCCCTACAACCTACAATAACCCTGCTGCCCCCTACAACCTACAATAACCCTGCTGTCCCCTACAACCTACAATAACCCTGCTGCCCCTACAACCTACAATAACCCTACGGCCCCCTACAACCTACAATAACCCTGCTGCCCCTACAACCTACAATAACCCTGCTGTCCCCTACAACCTACAATAACCCTGCTGCCCCCTACAACCTACAATAACCCTGCTGCCCCCTACAACCTACAATAACCCTGCTGCCCCCTACAACCTACAATAACCCCACTGCCCCCTACAACCCACAATAACCCCGCTGCCCCCCTACAACCTACAATAACCCTACTGCCCCCTACAACCTACAATAACCCTACTGCCCCCTACAACCTACAATAACCCTGCTGCCCCCTACACTCTACAATAACCCTGCTGCCCCCCTACAATAACCCTGCTGCCCCCTACAACCTACAATAACCCTGCTGCCCCCTACAATAACCCTACTGCCCCCTACAATAACCCTGCTGCCCCCTACAACCTACAATAACCCTGCTGCCCCCTACAACCTACAATAACCCTGCTGCCCCCTACAACCTACAATAACCCTGCTGCCCCCTACAATAACCCTGCTGCCCCCTACAATAACCCTGCTGCCCCCTACAACCTACAATAACCCTGCTGCCCCCTACAACCTACAATAACCCTGCTGCCCCCTACAACCTACAATAACCCTGCTGCCCCCTACAACCTACAATAACCCTGCTGCCCCTACAACCTACAATAACCCTGCTGCCCCCTACAACTTACAATAACCCTGCTGCCCACTATAAACTACAATAACCCTGCTGCCCCTACAATCTACAATAACCCTGCTGCCCCCTACAACCTACAATAACCCTGCTGCCCACTATAAACTACAATAACCCTGCTGCCCCCTACAATCTACAATAACCCTGCTGCCCCGTATAAACTACAATAACCCTGCTGCCCCCTACACTCTACAATAACCCTGCTGCCCCCTACAAACTACAATAACCCTGCTGCCCCCTACACTCTACAATAACCCTGCTGCCCCCTACAACCTACAATAACCCTGCTGCCCCCTACACTCTACAATAACCCTGCTGCCCCCTACAAACTACAATAACCCTGCTGCCCCCGACAACCTACAATAACCCTGCTGCCCCCTACAACCTACAATAACCCTGCTGCCCCCTACAACCTACAATAACCCCGCTGCCCCCTACAACCTACAATAACCCTGCTGCCCCCTACAAACTACAATAACCCTGCTGCCCCTATAAACTACAATAACCCTGCTGCCCCCTACAACCTACAATAACCCTGCTGCCCCCTACAACCTACAATAACCCTGCTGCCCCCTATAAACTACAATAGCCCTGCTGCCCCCTACAACCTACAATAACCCTGCTGCCCCCTACAACCTACAATAACTCTGCTGCCCCCTACAACTTACAATAACCCTGCTGCCCCCTACAACCTAAAATAACCCTGCTGCCCCCTACAACCTACAATAACCCAGCTGCCCCCCTACAACCTACAATAACCCTGCTGCCCCCTACAAACTACAATAACCCTGCTGCCCCCTACAACCTACAATAACCCTGCTGCCCCCTATAAACTGCAATAACCCTGCAGCCCCCTACAAACTACAATAACCCTGCAGCCCCCCTACCCTCTACAATAACCCTAATGCCCCCTACAATCTACAATAATCCTGCCCTGCTGCCCCCTACCCTTTACAATAATCCTGCTGCCCCCTACAACCTACAATAACCCTGCTGCCCCCTACAACCTACAATAACCCTGCTGCCCCCTACAACCTACAATAACCCTGCTGCCCCCCTACAACCTACAATAACCCTGCTGCCCCCTACAACCTACAATAACCCTGCTGCCCCCTACAACCTACAATAACCCTGCTGCCCCCCTACAACTTACAATAACCCTGCTGCCCCCCTACAACTTACAATAACCCTGCTGCCCCCTACAATCTACAATAACCCTGCTGCCCCCCTACAACCTACAATAACCCTGCTGCCCCCCTACAACCTACAATAACCCTGCTGCCCCCTACAACCTACAATAACCCTGCTGCCCCCCTACAACTTACAATAACCCTGCTGCCCCCCTACAACTTACAATAACCCTGCTGCCTTCAAAAATTACAATAGCCCTGCTGCCCCCTAGGGAGGCGAAGATTTATTGGCTGCAAGAATGTGTAAAGTACGAGGTGAATACATGCTACGATCCTCAGCGCTGCAAGAGTTAACCCGCTGCCGGAGAAGCGCGTGAAAAAAGCCTGCACTGCGCCACTACCCGCCCCTGGCCGTGGCTACCAAGTAAATGTGTCACAGCCAAAAGGGAACTTAGACTCACTGCTGTTGCTTCCCGGGGGACCAGAAGTCGGGGCTGCACCGATGAAGTCCTTCCGGCCGGTGGCCATTTTGGAGAGGCCCATTTTAAAAGGAGCCCTGCACAGCAACCTCTTCAGTCTGCACGAGGTAGAGATGGAGTGTACAGAGATGGTGAGAGTTCCAAGATGGTGCCGGAGCAGAGGAAAGTTGTGGCGATTGCAGCCCAACTATTCCAAGACCTTGACGACCATCTGCAGCAGTTATCATTGGATGCGGAGGGGGCCTGCAATCTTCCCCCACTGCCCGACGATGACGACGACTGGCCGAACACCCCTCCAGGAGAATTTGCTGGGACACCTGGAGCATCTTCATCGGTGAGACTGTCCCCTCACCACTGGACATGGGGTTCGTGGGCTGAGATCCCTACGGAGTAATCTTCTGTAAGTACACCATCAGAAGCTGCCTTTTCTTCCTACTCCAGCCCAGAACCAGAAGTACCCCTGTCTGATTTAAATTTGCTGAGTGCACGACCACACTCACCACGTTTGCCTAAATGGACATTCGGGGATGAACCAGAGTTGATTCAATTTATGCATGATGTTCTTCAACCCTTGCCTGGGAAGCCACTCCCACCGGTTCCTACAGTGCAGAGGGAAAGGGCCCATCAGGAGGCCGAAATGGCTGAATTGATGGAGAAACTAAAGGCCCAACATAGAGAACTTTATGCCCCGAAGCATGTTCATTTGCCTTATGAAGAGAAGATTCACAACACCAAAGAATTGGAAGCACTCTTTATCCGTATGTGGGACTATCCCCGAGAAGGGGAGAAGCCATTGGAATGTCGCAGAGCAACAGTGGCCAAGTTCGACAAGGTCAGAGGTTATGGTACCCTCATTGATTGCCACACCGGCTATACCATCCTCGTAAACCAGCGAGCTGTACAGAGGCCTTACCTTGACAAGAAGTTCCATTCCCTGGAGGTGGGTGAGATAGTAGAATATACACCAGGGACTGCGAGGAGAGTGGGCAGCCGCAGTCACCAGACCAGCAGCTCCAACCCAGCTTCCATTCCATTACTTCCCTTCTGAGGATTGGGAGAAGGACCCGTTTCAGTTAAGGCCGAAATGGCCTGCTCCTGTTGCTTCCACTGATAAGCCTACAGAGAAGGAAATTCTACAGCAGCAGCTAACTTCCGTGATGTACCCAGGCCTACTCCTACTGAGGAGGTTTGGCTTAAACTGCGGGTACCAACAGAAGTGCCCAGGCCTACTCCTGCCAAGAGGGTGAGGCCTAAACTGCACCAACAACAGTGCTGTGGCCTACTCCTACTGAGGAGGTTTGGCCGGACCAACCGGCACCAACCATTTTACCGCTGGCATCTTCAGCAGCGGCCATTAATTATATAGTCAATGTTAACCCTACAGTGACCCACTCTACCTTCTCAAATGTGGTGTGGGACACCAACATCAATCCCCTGCCCAGTTCTGAAGTCAAGGGGGACAGGGGTTTTGCAAGAGGAGCTGGACGACTTCGAAAGAGCTTCTTCTAAAGGGTTACCTTTCCTGCTTGATTCTAATTTTATTTTGATTTTTGTGTCAAGTTTTGTCTTCACAGACTGTTGAAATTGTTTAAGGAAGCACCTAGCAGAACTTTGCTAAGACAGTTCAAGTTATTGCTGCAACCACCAAGCTTGTGCCTGACCCTTGGGTCAAGAGACTCCTAGCCAGTAGGAGATTCGTAAGTGTATGCCCGACTAAATGTGGTAGCCGTGATATCTGGACTCCTAGTGCAGGTGGACTGATGATCCTTGCGCGTCTATTTAACTGTACATAATCCAAAAGTAATATATTATTTCCTTGCCTAATTGCACTTATCAGGTGAATGCACCTGAAACTTGTTGTACTTCTAATAAATGTTATTTTCAGGTTGAGCTAAATGTAAATGGTTCTTGTACATGGAAGATTTCACTCTGTACACGTGTACATAAGATAACAGGTGTTGTAGTAGTTATAAGTAGGTGGCTCTCTCAGCTCCACTGAGAGTAACATTCCTGTCACCCCTCACTAACACCTTCTCAAAGGCCTACTCAGGGTAACCTACCCTTCAGATACCAAGACTGACTCTTCACATAATTCATGTACACATAATACATCAAATAATCACTCTAGTGTACCTACCTCACTATAACTTAGTACACTAACTCAAAACAAAAATATATCTCACATTCTAAGTAACCAAAGAAACTAAATTTTAAGGGATTGTAGCCTATGTCATTATGCAATTCCTGCCACTGTTGTGTACACTAACTTTGTTCTCTTTATGTGTTCAGGATGCTCTTCCTGGCCAGAAGGCGCTCCTGTAAGCCTAAGTATGTACACGTATTCAAAAGGTAACCTAGATAAGGTCTATCTGTTGAGTTCTAGGGATAGGTGCGTGTAGCCAATGGACCCTAGTAGCTAGTTATTGGTAGATAGCCACAGGCAAGCCAATATAACTTCAGTGTACTAGACAGGTAACAAATATGGTAATCACAATGTCAAGTGAGATTTATATGTTATATAATGTTTCTAGTCAGTCAACAGAAAGTACAGTAAGTAAAAGTGTTTAGGATGTATCTAATGCTCACTATAACTTATAATATCATCCTGTTACTAAATTCATGAACAATGCAATCCTGTTCGTGAGTTGATCAGTACTCATGTATGTACATTAAAGTATATATAAAGTTTGTTTAGAAAAAGAAAAAAACTAATATATAGTAACTAACCAAAAATTCTTCAGAGCTTGCAAGAACGCTCATTATATGCAAATACTCTCTTGTTGTGTTCATACAGCCTGATTAATGGACATTTGAAAGACGATGCCCAAGACTGTAAAAAAACAATGTTGCACTTCATCCCTCTGCCTTAGGGGACAGACGTCGAGGCCAACTTATCTTAAGTAAGGGGGTTTGTGGTGTCCGGGTACCGTATTGCATACCATACCTTGTGTGGTGGTACCGAAAGTCAGAGTTACTTCGTTCCAGTAGCATCCTCCTAGTGGGATGTCCCCTAGTCGTCTCTTTCATATGCAATTCTGTGATGTTTATATTTATATAATAATTGTATATTTAATTAGCTATATAGTGTCGCAGGACCTTAGGTCACATGACTAATGTTAATTCTAGTAAAGTGTGTTGAAGGACCTTTGGAGGTCTCATGTGTGGTCACATAATTAGACCATAATGTCTTGTAAAGTGAATGACAGATGGTATCTACCAGTGAGCTTAAGGCCAGCCCCTGCCCATATAAGGGAGCTGCCAGCCAATCCTCGCTCTCTTGCTCCTGAGCTGCAAAGGAAGCAGCATATCTCTTGGGTTCCGGACTAGTGGAGAGAGAAGTGATCCGTGCAGCTTACAAAGACAAGCTTAGGCCCGAAGTCGGCCAGCCTCAGCCTGAATCTAATCGTGAGTTACGATATCAATCCCCACTAAAGCTCGTGTGACTGCTGGACCTCAATCCCCTAAATCCAGTGGAACAGCACTTATTCCTTTTCTAAGCTCTAGAAACTCACGAGGTCCCAAACAACTGTCAAACTCCAAATAGACTCTTGTACAAAGACTGTTCCTGTTAAATGTTGCAAAAAAGCTGCAGTAAAGGTTCCGACAGTTTTCTGAAAACCTCCAGTTGTGGACAATCATTTATTATACCTCCCTATCATTCTTGGGACGGGTGGCGATAGGACAAGCATATACAGAGGAGCCCACACCCTGGCATCACGAGTGATAAGGGTTAAAGAAGCACCCTTTAGTTACCGCACAGCTACACCTCATATACCCTACAACCCCAGGCTACAACAATTCTCATTGGAGAAAAGGGAATCAGTCCCTGTCATTTACCTCTGGAGGAAGCCCATCTCCTATGAGAGCAAAGGATTGGGCATGTTGAAATATGACATGCCTGATCCTTTCCCCCAAAACATCTGCAATCGGGAGAGAGTCATTAATCCCCCATTCTGGGATTACACATCACTCTCCATAAATGTCTCAATTAAGATGTATGTGTATTTGACAGGAAGATTATGTAGCTGGAGGGGCTGGTAAGAGGTGGTGACATCACTCTTGGGGTGGGGCTAGAGTCCAGAGACAAGATTCAGCCAATCCTCTTGAGACAGCAGAGGATGATGCATCTTCTCTGCTGAGACAACACCACACTGACAGTGAGAGGACTACATAACCTCCTGTCTGGAGAGAGGGAGGAGTTGGGGAACTGCTAAGACAACACCACACTGACCATAAGGGGACACATAATCTGCTGTCAGGAGAAAGGGAGGAGTTAAGGAACTGCTGAGACAACACCACACTGACAATAAGAGGACCACATAACCTCCTGACAGGAGAGAGGGAGTAGTTGGGGAACAGCTAAGACAACTTCATTCTAACAATAAGAGGACTACAAAATATTCTGTCAGGAGAGAGGAAGGAGTTAAGGAACTGCTGAGACAACACCACACTGACAATAAGAGGACTACATAACCTGCAGTCAGGAGAGAGGGAGGAGTTAAGGAACTGCTGAGACAACACCACACTGACAATAAGAGGACTACATAACCTGCAGTCAGGAGAGAGGGAGGAGTTAAGGAACTGCTGAGACAATACCACACTGGCAATAAGAGGACTACATAACCTGCAGTCAGGAGAGAGGCAGGAGTTATGGAACTGCTGAGACAACACAGACACCTACAACACCAACATCTACTAAAATGTGGATGGGCGCCTTTAGCATTATGGTTACATTGTACAATAACTCTACAGCGCCACTTATTGGTAAATATAGAATATTCAGGATGATACATTTTTCTGTATAGTGAATGCAATCTCCTGGTGTTACATTATAACTTGTTACATCTCTATATAATAAACTGCAAATATATTCCGATAATAATTGGATCCCGCACCAGACCTCCGTGCGCCGCGTACGCCAAACACGTGAAATAGAGATCTGCAGCAAATGACATTATAACAAATCTCCGTCTCGTTTTCTTCTCGTTTACAAACAAACCGGGACAATGTGAATTGTGTTCGCGATCCAAGCGCTGAGATCAGACGAGTCAGTGACAGGTTCCCATATCTGGAGTAATAACTATTCATATTTAACATATCAAGAAGTGTTAAAATGATGCAAGACCACCGGCGTCCTCGCGCTGCGGCTTCTTCACGACTGTCACTCCGCAAAATCTAATTTGTATCTCTCATTGTGACAGAAAACATTTCCAAACAGCAGGAGGGAGCGATACAAGGAATCCTAATGATAACAGGAGCTCATTTACGATCTGCAATGTGGATATCATTGTGGCGACACTTTATATTACTGCCTAATTTAGTTATGTTTATGTACAGAGAGGCTTAAAGGGGATGTCTGCATTCTACAAGTCTTTTTCTTAAAGGGGTACTCTGGTGTCAGGTAAAAACATAACAATGCTGCAGAAGCATAGAAAGCTTTACCTGTCTGTCCCAGTTCTGAACCCAACAAATCCAATTGGATTGAGTGTGGGGTCTCTTCCTATGTCAGATAATCACTTTGCTTCCTGGATGAGACATTGCTCAGTACTAGTGTTGGGCGCGAATATTCACATTTCAAGTTTTTATTGTGAATATCACAAATTCGTGAATATTGCGAATATATTTGCTATATATTCGAAATTGCGAATATTTGCTTTTTACCGCATGTGCGCATTTGCGCATATTCGCATATGTGAATATTCGCATATTCCTTCTTTTCACTTATGGGCCAATTAGAATGATACAAATACACTTGTCAGAGGTTATCAACAACATCCCGAGTAACCAATAGTAAAGCTGCCCTTCCCCCCCCCCCCTCACTGTTTTCTTCCTCAAATACACAAATATGTGAATATTCACATACGCTAATATAACGAATATGCGAAAATCGCGAATATAGGATGACTATTCGAGTTACAGAACATCTAATTTCACAACAGATTATTGAGGTACCTTCTGTATTCATTCCCTGTCTGCTCCTCTTCCTGTGGCATTGCTCAGCACAAGGCAGCATGCTGTAATCACAACCCAATCTAGCTAAATATCCAAGTAAATACATATGTGTATACATGTATTCAACAGGGAGATGATGATGTAGCTGTAAGGGCTGGTCAGAAGTGGTGACATCACTCATGGGGCAGGGCTAGAGTGCAAATACAAGATTCAGCCACGCCTCCTGAGACAGCACTGGATAATGCATTGCCTCTGCTGAGACAACACCACACTAACAATGAGAGGACTACATAACCTTCTGTCAGGAGAGAGAGAGAGGAGTCAGGAACTGCTGAGACAACACCACACTGACAATAAGAGGGGGAAATTACTGTAAGGGGAGAAGGGGAAACCAGTGAGGTGTTAAGACAACCCCACACTGGCAATGTGAGGACTACACAACTTCCTATAAGGAGAGAAACTTCCTATAAGGAGAGAGTGAGTAGCCATGGAGCTGCTGAGACAATACCACTCTTACAATGAGAGGACTACATAACTTCATGTCAGGAGAGAGGGAGGAGCCAGCGAGCTGGAGAACACACCCCAATGACAATTATAGGACAACACAACTTCCGATCAGGGGTTAATCGCACAAAAACATTTTTGAAGCCAGGACAATTTGTGATAACATTATATTAGTAAGTTATACATCCTGGGGTGCACAGTGTTCTCTAAATTCACGTTGCACCCACAATGCACTTCAGCGTGGTTTGTCTGTGTCTGAGTGAGTGCCGTCAATCACTAGTGGGTGGGTGGAGGAGGACGCATCTCATGAATACATCTCCTGCCCCCCAGAGCTGTAATCAGTATCTGTCACTAGTGTTGAGCGGCATAGGCCATATTCAAATTCGCGATATTTCGTGAATATATGGATAAATATTCGTCATATATTCGCTAAATTCGCATATTCGTAATATTTGCGTTTTTTTCACATATGCGTAAATTCATGCACTTTATAGCAAGTATACCAGTGTTACTTGATAGAAGCAGCAGAAGGGAGGGATCAATATTCGCGAATATGTGCATATGTGAATATTCGCCCGGCGGTCTCACACAGTAGTATTAGAGCCTTCTTTACACCACACAAGCTGGAAGCAGAGAGGGGGGATCACTGTGATGTGTACTGTGAAAAAAAAAAGTGAATATTCGTAATTTTGAATATATAGTGCTATATTCGCGAATAAAATTCGAATTGCGAATATTTGCAAGCAACACTATCTGTCACCACCTTCCGGACCCTCAGAGGGGGAGCAGCACAGGCGGTCTGGTGGGTTCCCCTTTAATCTATCGGTATCCGTTCCTATACTTGTCTATGTTTCCTTTGAATCTCATTAAACCAATCAGAATTCCGGCTTCTCATGTCACCCGCATCCTTAATTCTTCATCCAGAATACGAGCGGTGTAGACGGTATTACATGCTCCGCGGTAAAGCTTGTTATAATCTCGCCCCGAAGCAGTGCCACCGGTTATTTGTTGTTATGTGGACTTTATCTGCCATTTTTAACACCAGCAAAAATCTGGATTTAAGGACAGAAATCCCTGAAGTTAACTGAGTTCTTAGCAAAAAAAAAGTGCCGGGCACACGAAATCTCACTTAGGTGTTTTAAAGAGTTTGTTTATAATCTACACTGCGTACAGTCCATTTCAATAGGGCCAGCCCCTCCCCCAGCCAAAAAAATAAATAACTAAAACAACACTTTTTGAGCAATACTGAAAAACATCAGACATATATTCAGATATTTTTTGCGCTCATTTTTAAGACCTTTTTTGGGCAATTGTTGGTAGTAGTTTTTAGGGCTATAGCTATAGCCCCTAACAATTTCCTTTTTTTCAGTGTGGACATATTTTGGTCTGTTTATGGGCCATGATTTGGCAAGTAAGTGGCCATAAAATGGGTAAACCAGTGTTTGCCCAACCAGGGTGCCTCCAGCTCTTGGAAAACTGCAACTCCCAGCATGCCCGGACAGCCAACGGCTGTCCGGGCATGCTGGGAATTGTAGTTTTCCAACAGATGGAGGCTCCCTGGTTGGAATGTCATTGGAATGCCCAGTAATGCTCAGACTGCTCTTCTACCCTATTCACTATCGGTCTAAAGCACGAGGAGCACTAGTCAACCAATAAAAATGTATTCCTGTAGGACAAATGTCTTCACTGCGCGATTCACTTACACTCAGGACAGTCGGACTTGGTTGCTGACCAAAGTGAATATTTATTAGTCACCAAATACAAACGGGTTTCGAGACAACAGTCTCTCTTCATCAGTATAACAAATAGCAAATGATTGTCATGTAACACTGATGAAGAGGCACTGTTGTGTCAAAACTCGTTTGTTTTTGGTTTCTAATAAATAGACCTTGGTCAGCAACCAAGTCCAAGTATAACTATGAAGAACCGGGGCTTTTTTTTTCGCTTTCTACCTCTATCTCTACCATCAGACAGGTCTGTACCTGAGGACCGATTCTTGACGGCAGCACCACATTCACACGCTCTGCAAGAATAGAGAGGCCATTCTTTACATCTTCTTCATCTCCTGATATGATTTAAAGGGGTATTCCAGGCAAAAACTTTTTTATATATATCAACTGGCTCCGGAAAGTTAAACAGATTTGTAAATTACTTCTATTAAAAAATCTTAATCCTTCCAATAGTTATTAGCTTCTGAAGTTTTCTGTCTAACTGCTCAATGATGATGTCACATCCCGGGAGCTGTGCATGATGGGAAAATATCCCCATAGGAGTTGCACAGCTCCCTGGACGTGAGTCATCAGAAAGCAGTTAGACAGAAAACAACAACTCAACTTCAGAAGCTAATAACTATTGGAAGGATTAAGATTTTTTAATAGAAGTAATTTACAAATCTGCTTAACTTTCCGGAGCCAGTTGATATATAAAAAAAAGTTTTTGCCTGGAATACCCCTTTAAGACGTACTTCACATGAAAAAGCTTTGGGGCATAAAGGGTGCAGAGGTAGCAGTCGCATTGGGGCCCTGGTGCATAAAGGGGCCCCAAACCACAAATACTCCAAAAGAGACCAGTATCATTTTTGGCACATGGAGCCCTGTTGCAGATTTTGCATCTGGGCCCAGAAGTTACAAGTTAGTCCTCTTCTCACCAATATCATATTCTGGCCCCTACAGCTTTATTATCTCCTTATATACGGTCCCTTCCTCTTTATGGCACCTAGGTTGTGTCAACTTCCCCTAATTTCCAAATCCTGCCCTAGCGGACCCCCATTATTATCTACAGAGTCGTGGGCAGCTTCAAAGACCATCTTCTTTTCCGGAGGACCTGTCAAGTTCATGAATTCCATGGCCTGCCTATTGATTTTAGTAGGTGCCCTGTAATGCTTCATTTGACCTGCGGTGGTGCTGTAGGGAAACTGAATACTTTCTACCAAGTTCTGCCACAGATTAGAGCTGATCACGCCGATCATATACGAGTCAGCTTATCATTGGGAAACTCTTCTAATAAAGAAAGGACTGTCCAAAGTTTAGAAGTTTATATTTAATGATAAAGCTTATGGTTAAAGGGGTACTCTGGGAAAATAAATGTATCCATCAGCCCCTATTTATAAAACCATAAAACCCCCTCCCCCCCAATCCCCCCCAATCTCTTGTGTGGGGTCCAGCTCTCTCTGTTGAATGTGCCATTCAGCTGCTTCTCCCCTGAGTGCTCCAGCTCAACCTTCGGGGACTCACTAAGTGTGGTCCACTGAGCGGAGACCCTGATGATTGACTGAGCAGGCCGTCACTTCTGCTTGTCTTCAAAATAGGGGGTCTGTTCAGTTCGTTAACTGGTGAGTAGAGCCTCAAGAGCTGGGGTCTGTCCAGGAGATTGTGGGGTGTCCCAGTGATAGGAGCCCCGCTTCCACCCATATAAGACTGTTATCCCCTTTCCCTGGAGTGCCCCTTTAAGGGCTCTTTAAATTCCGGATCCCATCATTCATCACTGCTAAAAATGTTCGATAATATCAGTAACTGAACCCATATTAGATATCACATATAACAGACTATTTGTCCTTGTCCCTTGTGACCCAGATGTACCGCGAGAAGAATAAGGTTACGCTGAACCTGTACATTGCACGGTAGGACACCACAGTGCGCCATTAATATTCAGCTCTTATATGGCACATCAGAGCGCATATATGAATACCTAAGAGCCGGGGCCTTCTCACGTTGTCCCAATCTTATTCTTCATCTCTTGGCTTTTTCTTCTGTTGCCAACTTATTAGCGATTCCTTTTTACAAAACATTACAGAGAAAGTAAAGGCTGCAATGCATCATCTGACCTCTAATGCTCCCGCAGAAATTAGCCAAGCAATAACCCGCTCCGCTCCGGCGCCCCTTCCCTGCCGTAATGTACTTGATGTAGTATAAATATTTCCTTAATACTGTCGTGTCAGGCAACGGTGTTATCCATCAGGGAGGAGAAAAGCTGAGGATCTTATGGGTTTATGTTTCAGGAACATCCTGTAAATTCCTCTCCTGGAATGAAGACATAATATTTAGTTTATTTCTATCGAATTTCATGTTCATCTAAGATAAAGAGGCAACCACAAAAAATCTGCTATTTATAGGATGAGAGATGATATCACACTTTATGTTAGTGCTGCAAAACAAAGATATTACTGCACTGCTTCAAAGAGAACACAGTAAAAGTGTAAGAACCCGAGGGGTTAAACATCCCTGAGAGTTTTTGTTTATATTTGTTGCTAGGGCTAAACCTCTGTGCTTCTGGGTGCGATCAGCATCAGAGTCCTCCTGCAGATGCACAGGTGTTTTTAAAGAAGCCTTTCAAATCCAGGCTTTGCCTGTGAAAGAGTTTGACTCCAGTAACTAGCATTGTGTTCCCTATGATTCCTGATTTTAGTTATTTGATCTCGGCTTGGCTTCTGACTTCTCTACTGTATTTGCGTCTTATTACCTTGACATTTCCAGACTTGGCTAGTTGAATTTGACTTTATTGTGTGTTTGTTTAGTATTATTTCTGTTAGTTTGTGTGCCTCCTGACTGTTCCCAACCTGTGTCTGTTTTTTATAGTTTATTGTTTTGACTGTTACAGCCATCACTTATATAGGAAGGGACTGGCACCGTGGTTATGGACCCGCTGCCTAGGGCAGGTACGTAAGTAGGCAGGGACAGAGGCTTTGAGTGAGTTCAGGGCTGCACTCTTTCCCTGCCCAGACATGACTAAAAGTCTGTAAACCAGTCCTGATCCAGAGAATTATGGACCTTCAGGACTAACACAGTTTAACCATTTTATGTATGTGTTCCCTAATAAGGTTATTCGGCATTTAGCAAAAAAATCATATTCTGTTAGCGATGAGCGGCAGGGGCTATATTCGAATTTGCGATATTTTGTGAATATATGAATGAATATTCGTCCTATGTTTGCAAAATTTGCATATTTGCTATGTTCGTTGTCTTTTTTTTCCATGCAAAAATTTGCAATGAAATTCACATAGTGCACATGTGCGATTACATCTTTCACCGAAAAGAAGGGAGGGATCAGTGTCCTCTGACTGGAAGTACCGATATTAGTGAATATTCACATGTTCATGAATATTCACATATTCGCAAAAAAAACAAAACAGAATGAATATTTGTTATTACAAATATATATCACCATGTTCTAAATATTGGCAAAATCGCGAAGTGCCGATATTTGCGGTAAAAAATTAGCATTTTGAATATTTGAAATGCAATTTTTTACTCCGAGTATCAGCACTTCGCGATTTTGTAAATATTTAAAATATAGTCATATATATTCATAATTTTATGAATCACTTTGTGATTTTGCGAATATCTAGAATATTGCTAATTATATTCGTTATGACAAATATTCTTTTTTTTCCAGTTTTTTTTCGCCATACACATCACAATGATGTGTACTGTGTAAATAAAAGGTGATCATCCCTCCCTGCTTCCAGCTTGTGGTCCAAAGAAAACGAATATGTGAATGCAAATTTTATGCGAACATACAATACAACATTCCTAGCAACCAATAGGAAAGTAGTTAGTTGAAAGATATAATCGCACATGTGCATTTTGCAAATTTTACATGGAAAAAAAGTGAACAAATATGTGAAATTTGCGGACATAGGAGGAATATTTGTGAATTCGAATATGGCCTATGCCACTCATCACTACTCGTAATGACAAATATTCATTTTTTTTTTTTTTTTTTTGCAAATATGCTAATTTATGTGAATATGCAAATATTCATGAATATCGGCACTGGACACTGATTCCTCCATTCTTTTAGATGAAAGATATAATCGCACATGCGCACTATGCGAATTGTTACAAATTTTTGCATGAAAAAAAACAGAACGAACATGGCGAATACGCTAATTTTGTGAATATAGGACGAATATTCGTACATATATTTGTGGAATATTGCAAATTTGAATATGGTATATGCCGCTCATCATTACTCAACACTATATTCTGTTGGGGCCTGAAAAAAAACTATACTTATCTAGTGCTACTCCCAGGCAGATCCGTCTGATCTCCTGCAATCAGAGAAGGACCTGCCCACTAAGCTAATCATTGGTCCCATCAGAAGGTCCTGCAACAAGCATTTGTCTCAGAAGTAGGAAGAAGATAAAATATCATGGGATAGGATGAAGCCAACCTGGAGCTATGGGGGGACCCGGGTAGAGAAGTATAGGATTTTTTTATCATTTCTCCCCAGCTCCAGTAGGATGTGATGTTTACAAAAGAGAAGATAACCTCTATAATAGATGTGACCAGAGGCGGCATTTGATTCTTCAATATAGGGTTCCCCATATTCTGACAGGGTCTGTCGTCCACTTTAGGAACTAGTAGGAGGAGATAGCTGATAGATTGCGCTTTTTCCTCCAATTCTTCAATAGAAATCCTTCAGTCACATGATGAAAAAATCATATGACCTGTATTGAGAAAAACACAAGGTGAAAAAAGTGTTTGTGCCTGTACGCAGATTAAATGTGTGTTGAATTTTTTTTTTTTTTTTACAATTCTTTTTTTTTTTTTTTAAAGTCTTGCAGGTCCTGACAATCACATGACTGACAAGGGGGGAAAAACTATCAAAAATTAATGTGCTAAAACAATATTTTGTTAAAACTTAATGCATAAAAAAAAAGCATAAAGAGTGCAAAAAAATTCAGGTATTTTTAGAAGCATTATTTAAAATAAATGAATAATAAAAAATAATAAAACAACAAGTGTGTATGAAGGAGACCTGTGTTTTTCTTGTCACATTTTCATCCCCTTTAATCATTAGGAAAAAACAAGCAAATTATAAATAGCATAGGACGTGGTGCTCTGTGACTAATTTATAAGGTTATTGTGTTTATTATATATATATTTTTTTTACTTATTTAGCCTTTTAGATACACTGACTTGGAGCTGCAGTTTCATATCCACTTTTTATTATCATCATTATTTTTTGTTCTATTAGATCTTCCCTTGTTTGATGACACTAGCGTTTAACCTGTATCTGAGAACCAGGCAATAACTTCTGCGCTGGGTTCAGACAGTGTCATCAGCAGCTGTCAATCAACGAGGGCCGGATCCGAGGAAGCGATGAAGCAACACGACTCAAGAAGAAGACAATGGAGGCCATTTATCAAGGTCTATAAAGTGCAAGAACTTGCACGGCAAACTTTTGGCTTAAATTGAATTTAGCGTAAAGCCCCGATTTGTCACATTTTATTTTTGTAAAACGTCTCTAGGATCTTTATTCAGTCTGATAAATAACAGAGGGGACGTCAGATTCTGAAAACATTAAGAGACTTGGGAATTGACGAGTTGACAGTGAATGAACCTACTTAGATCCATCACAAGAGAACGGCTGATGGTTCTGCTCAGATGTTGGGTCCAGTATCCAGACTCATTGTGGACCTCAATGTCTACTATCTCTTCCACCTATTGTCCTATCATTACATAGCGATCTTCTTATTCTTTTCTCAAAGACACAATGAAATTACTTAAAGGGGTACTCCACCCCTAGACATCTTATGTCTGATCACGGGGGTCCCGTTGCTGGGGACCCCCGCAATCTCGGCTGCGGCACCCCAGACATCCGGTGCACGGTGCAAACTTTACTCCATGCCGGAGGACTGGCAATGTGGGGCGGAGGCTCGTGATGGCACGGTGCAGCAGGGAGATTGCGGGGTCTCCCAGCAATCAGACATCTTATGCCCTACCTTTTGGATAGGGGATAAGGTGTCTAGGGGCGGAGTACCCCTTTAATCCTGTATATGACCATAACCAGGAGACAAATGTGTCGGGATTTGTTCGGCTCATACCGAACTGGAGTTGGGTGGGCTGGATGGTTTTTTCATGGTTTTGTAGGCCTCAGGAACAAGATCTTTGGCCCAACACAAAGAGTACATAGATTGGACACACCTGATTCCCCTATATTGGGAACATGGTGTTTGAGTGCTCCCCAATAGTGAGTCCAGGAGAAGGGGGATTTCAGGCAAACAACCTGGCAACTTCCCTTGTACCGATGTTTGACAGTAACAAGGGTCTAAATATAGAGAGAGGCCCCAAACGTATGGATGGTTCCAACAGCAGAACACTGGTTGATGGTTTTTGACCGGATAAGTTGTTATTTGGGCCGTTGTTGTACCCTCTACCGGCTGTCTTGGACCAGATAACCCCCGGGTGTAGCGGGTCTCAGGTTAAGCAGCTGTTTCTCTCAGTGGGGATCTCATTCTTTCTGAATACACAGATCTCTCGGTTTCTAAACCATTGACCTCCAGAACACAGTGGTCCTGATTTACTATTATAAACCCGACATATTTTGTCGGGTTGTGCGCCAGATTCTGGCAATTTGCACCAGAAATTATGCCAGCGCCAGATTTTGTGCTAGAATTTGGGCCAGATTGGAAAAAACAAACAAACAACCAACTCTCCATTTTACTGAGAAAACCCGCGGTCGTCAGGAAAATGGGCATGTCCACAACATTTTTCCACAGAAAATATGGTTTCCCCAGAACATGAGGTGGATTTGATCTCTGGAAAACCCCACAGATCAGAGCAGGTGTAAAAAAAGCAAAACGTAGGGAAAAGGGCCCAGCTAGTGCTGAGCGGATGAGTTCAGGTGCAGCTTGCCCAGGGTTCACATTTGCACCTTTCATGCCTAAATCACACGCCTCCGCCCGCGTGAGATTTCACGCTCCGCCCCTCAATGCAAGCCTATGGGAGGGGGCGTGACAGCTATCACGCCCCCTCCCGTAGGCTTGCATTGAGGGGCGGAGCGTGACATCACACGGGGCGGAGGCGTGACGTCACACGCCGCCGGCCCTGTGGTTGCCGGTAATCAGACCCGGAGCGAACACGCTCTGGGGACTGATTACAAACGGGGTGCCGCGTGCAAGATCACGCGGGTCCCCAGCGGCGGGACTCCCGCGATCAGGCATCTTATCCCCTATTCTTTGGATAGGGGATAAGATGTCTAAGCACCGGAGAACCCCTTTAAAGGGTAGTCCAGATAAATATTTCTGTATGGAGGGGAAAAAACTACTGGTACTCATCTGCTGCTGATCCACCACCAATGCCATTCCAATTGTGCCAGGCCCTACTAATGAGTGCTTTGTGCGAAAAGTGCCCACTCGGCCAATCAAAGGTTGAGGTAGATTCAACTCTGCACCCAGTGATTGGCTGAACTGGTATTAACCATTTGCTTAGATGCAAGCATGATGTGGAGATGAAACGGCACCGGGAGGTAATCAGGGGCAGGTGAGTACCAATGTTTTCATTTTTCCTCTCTACTATAAGCACTAATGATGATATTTATCCTCACACTCCCAAATAACCTAAGCCATGTCACAGATGGAACCAGCCCAGTCTAGACCAGGAGAATTTCTGTAAATCTGAGCTCTGAAATGGGAAACACAGTTAAAGGAGTACTCTGGTGGAAATGTTGAATTTTTTTTAATCAACTGATGCCAGAACGTTAAACAGATTTGTAAATTATTTCTATTTAAAAATATTAACCCCACCAGTACTTATCAGCTGCTGTATGCTCCACAGGAAGTTGAGTTGTTCTTTTCAGTCTGACCACAGTGCTCTCTGCTGACACCTCTGTCCGTGTCAGGAACTGTCCAGAGCAGGAGAGGTTTTCTATGGGGATTTGTTTGTACTCTATACAGTTCCTGACATGGACAGAGGTGTCAACAGAGAGCACTGTGGTCAGACTGAAAAGAACAACTCAATTTCCTGTGGAGCATACAGCAGCTGATAAGTACTGGAAAGATTAAGAATTTTAATAGAAGTAATTTAAAGGGGTACTCCAGTGAAACACTTTTTTTTTTTTTTTTTTTTTAATCAACTGGTGCCAGAAAGTTAAACAGATTTGTAAATTACTTCTATTAATAAATCTTAATCCTTCCTGTACATATTAGCTGCTGAATACTACAGCGGAAATTATTTTCTTTTTGAAACACAGAGCTCTCTGCTGACATCACGAGCACAGTGCTCTCTGCTGACATCTCTGTCCATTTTAGGAACTGCCCAGAACAGCATATGTTTTCTATGGGGATTTCCTTTTACTCTGGCAGTTCCTAAAATGGACAGAGATGTCAGCAGAGAGCACTGTGCTCGTGATGTCAACAGAGAGCTCTGTGTTTCAACGGAAAAGAATTTCCACTGTAGTATTCAGCAGCTAATAAGTACACGACATTTGTCTCCGAGCCTGCACCCATTTCCGGAATCATTCCGTGACCGGTGATTTCTCCTTGGCCTGTGGCATCCGGGCCCGTCACCGTAAGCGCATACTAGCGCTGGACACAGCCTCTACAACACCTATCTCAAGGACGTCCAGCCAAAAATCATCTTTAGGAGTTGGTAATTATACCATTTTGCGAACTGTTCTAAACCATATGAGAACGGAGTGTACCTTATAAAAGTATATTATGTCGGTTTGCACAATATTGGGATAGCGGTAGAATACAATGTACATGCCATTTTTTAAATACTTTTTTAAATATAATATTTTGTGTATTTCAATATCATACCTCCCCACAAGGGCCCTGTGGTAGGAGGCATTTATGTATTAGATTTGCATTATTTATTTTATGTCTCATTTGTAATATTTTATATTAAATTTATACATCATTTAAAGTGAAGCACAGTCCGACTTTATTTTTTCTGTAATTTCATCATCATGTACCATTTTATGGTATTAGTCTAGAGGCATTTGGTACCCCCCTTTTAATTTACAAATCTGTTTAACTTTCTGGCACAGTTTTTCACTGGAGTACCCCTTTAAAAATCTATTTAACTTTCTGGCACCAGTTGGTTAAAAAAAATAATCAAAATTCCATTCATACATAAGACACAATAGAACATCAGGCTCTGGCGGTATATCCCTGCCATAAAGTAACTTATCATGGGATACAATTTGCCAGATACTACGTGAATAAAAATCGGCACATTTTGGTCTCTGTATAAGAAAAATAGATCTTCAACCTCTATAGTGATGTATTGCGAAATTATTACTGAATCTTGGACCCGACCTCTTCCCATATGCCTTGTTAGGGCATAGAGAACATCATATAAAGGGGTCCTCCAGTCACGGTCTTCTTATCACTAACATAAACCTGGGCTCACCCATGTACTGAAGAAAGAGAACCAAATGATCCAGCACTTGACGAAATCCACAGCTTTATTCGATCCTCTATAAAAACAGCATGGCAACACACAATTCACAAGGTATGTGCAACTTGACGCGTTTCGAGCGCATGCGCTCGAAACGCGTCAAGATTGCACATACCTTGTGAATTGTGTGTTGCCATGCTGTTTTTATAGAGGATCGAATAAAGCTGTGGATTTTGTCAAGTGCTGGATCATTTAGTTCTCTTTCTTCATTGTTGGTCACACGGAACCTGGGTGAGGACCCGCGCACGACATTAAGAGGGTGGATTTTCCTTCACCCATGGATACATTGTTCCTTATTCATATGAATGTCCACATGTAATCCTGCACTTCATGGCAAGTCACCAAAGCTTCTCTGGGGAATTATAGGTAATAATTGGAGGTTTCCGAATCCCGACCAGTATCGATCAGCTGATCACCCCTGGAGGTGACTACGTGTGTCGGACCGTTTCACCAAGAGCCCCAGTTGTGTGGACGATGAGCGTAACTGGAGCATGAAATTGTTTAGACGCCATCGCCCCTATGATCTAATCCCCATTATTGACACTTTAGGGCACGATACACGGATAATGAAAAACCTGACCAAATTAAGAAGAATTTTTTTTTTAAACTAAGAGGTGAACTAACAAAAATAAAATAGAAAAAAAAATTGAAAAAATTATATATAAAAAAAAAACATTTAAAATATTTTTTATTTTCTAATTATTATCATAATTTGTATTTTTTTTTTCTCAAATTTTCCAATGTTCTATTGAAGCTGCACAATCCGTGAATAGAAGATTTGAAAGGTCGTTCCAGTAGGGAAATCACGGCGGCTTCATTCATATAGAATAACCAGAGAAAACACAAAACCCAGCGGAGCGTCCAACATGTTCACCTATGATCCATCTGTCAGACCGGAGACACGGCCGCCTGCGAAATCTAAAGAAAAACGAAGAGTGATGGGAGGAGCTTGGATATTGAGAAAATGGAAGAATAAACTAATTGTAATAAATTACTGCAAATTAATGGATTTAGATTTTTTTTTTGCATTTACAATTGATGAAAATAAAACATTAAACAACGATGAGGAAAGCGCTGTGTCCGATATATTTGTGGTGTTTGTTACGACCAATGACAGATGACTGAAAGGAATAAGAAGGTGAAGATTAAAGGGGTACTCCGCTGATCAGCGTTTGGAACAAACTCTTCCGAAAGCTGGAGTCGGCGTCGGGAGCTTGAGATGTCATAGCCCCGCACTCTCATGAGGTCACACCCCGCCCCCTAAATGCAAGTCTACGGCTGTCACGCCCCCTCGCACAGACTTGCATTGAAGGGACAGGGCATGATGTCATGAAGGGGCGGAGCTATGACGTCAAAAGCTCACTGCTCCAGCGTTCAGAAGAGCTTGTTCCAAATGTTGAGCAGCGGTGTACCCCTTTAAAGTGGACGCTCTGTGATGGCTCCCGCTGCCCCAGACTTGTGTAAGACTATGGGCGTTCAATCTACAGATTTTGAAGAAGTCCCATAGAGTGGCATGAGGCTTTTCTGTAGATTGATCACTCTTAAAGGGGTACTCCAGCGTTCTGAAAATTTTGCACAGAACGCCCAGAGCTGGAGGCCGTGTCACAACCACGCCCCCCTCCATTCAAATCTATAGACCTCCCATTGACATGAATGGATGGGGCGTGGTCGTGACGTCCTTTGGATAGAGATAAGTTGTCTAGCAAGGAGTACCCCTTTAAGGCTCGGGGTTGGGAGGCGGCCTGAAATTGGCGGACCATCACTGGATGTATGCTTAAACTATTAAAGGGGTACTCCGGTGGAAAACATATATATATATTTTTTTTAATCAACTGGTGCCAGAAAGTTAAACAGATTTGTAAATTATTTCTATTAAAAAATCTTAATCCTTCCAGTACTTATTATCTGCTGAATACTACAGAGGAAATTCTTTTATTTTTGGAACACAGAGCTCTCTGCTGACATCATGACCACAGTGCTCTCTGCTGACACCTCTGTCCATTTTAGGAACTGTCCAGAGCAGCATATGTTTGCTATCGGGATTTTCTCCTACTCTGGACAGTTCCTAAAATGGACAGAGATGTCAGCAGAGAGCACTGTGCTCGTGATGTCAGCAGAGAGCACTGTGTTCCAAAAAGAAAATAATTTCCTCTGTAGTATACAGCAACTGATAAGTACTGGAAGGATTAAGATTTATTAATAGAAGAAATTTACAAATCTGATTAACTTTCTGGCACCAGTTGATTAAAAAATAATAATAATACATTTCCACCGGAGTACCCCTTTAAAGGGACCATAAAATATACACATTTTTGTAACCAATATATATTTCAAATATACATTTGTTTTTGTTTTTTTTATCTAAATTATATAAATAGTCTTTGCAAATTACAGTGTGCATTTAATAAACGTGTCAAAAAGACAGACAACACAGTGAGAAAATAGAGCAATAGATAAAATAGTGCAAAATGTGCAAAAACACGGGAAAATTGTCTGTTCACTTCAATAAGAGCTGGGGTTGCAGTCCCCCGGTGCTGCCAATACGCAAAAAAACAACTACTTCTGGCGCTGTTCTCAGTGAAATGCAAAGGGTCAAACAGCTGATGGTCCGGGGTTCAGGGTGTACCACCCCCACCTCTCCTGTATCCAGATATACTGACCTTATTTTCCTTTGCGAGGACCCCACACCCCTCCTGGAGACCTTTTTCGAGTGTAATTTTGGTTGGTTGTCCTATTATACAGCTACATTGAGAGTTCTATTATTTTGTAAATGAATTGTAAACTATTAGATGTTTTTAAATATAAAATAGCAAATAATTGGTTCACATTCCAGACAATTTATTAATGGAAAAGCTTGTTGGAAAAGAATTGCACTTAAACTGTAATGACAAGGGCAGAGACATAAAACACTTCAGTATTTACCATGAAATCTGCTTTCCCTCGGGTTTTTCCATTACTTCTCTATTTGTTAATACAATTTTCAGAGTATTCATTTACTTACCGTTCATTGTAATTTTGTTATCAAAATCATTGGCTGCAACTTCTGAAACGTTTAATAAAAACAACAATTTGATTTTACATTTTTACAGATATTGTTCAGCAATGAATAGATCCAGAGGGTTTCACAATAATGTAGACAGGGAGGACAGCAGGTGATCCAGGGCCCACATCCGGCCCCCATTACTGTTCTGCACAGTACAGTGTTTGTTTGATGGTTCAGACGCAGATGTAGAGAGATGTGGATGTTCTCCTCTCCCTGCACTGATACCTGGGATTCGTGAGTCGCCATTGGATGCGCAGCCGCTGTACATGTATGTTCCATGTCAGACATAGAAGTGTGCCGCATAGGAGCAGGGAAAGTGCATGGAAGAACTAGAGATACTTCTGTGTGTCAAATATTTCTATCGGGGAAAATATGAAAAAGATGAGGTGCGCTCCTAGTGGAGTATTATTTAGATGGGGTAAGGTGTGCGCTACAAGTTGCACCTTACCGTAATGTGTTGTGCTGAGGGCACAACACCTCTGTCCACCTGTAGACTCGCTGATGTAAGGAGGCAGCCTCAACGTCCTTCACCGTGACCTCCAGGTACGGTGCAGTGAAGTGATAGTGGAAAAGAAAGAGTTTTGACAAGTTTGATGGTGCCAGATCCCAGGAAACCAATGAGCCGAAAGTTTTGGTAAAAACAAATTGGCTTTATTGGTGCAAAGTTTAGGGGTGCAACACATAGGTTTCGAACCCGGGCCGGGTTCTTCGTCAGACAGGGGGCATTACAGGTTCACATTTGGACTGATTTAAATACATATAGGTACATGCCCGGTTACAAATCACTGCCGGGTGAAAAGGTCATCAGTACACTGGAACACTTAATTTGCATAATAATTATAACATTTAGTTCTTTTGGTCAGAAACTGAACAGTAAGGTGACACTGTGATGCGTGTGGTGTGAGAACGATGTGGCAGCTAGGATGGTTTCGTTTGGAAACCTTACTTTTTTGCTAACAAATTGTTGCTATGGGTTATCACAGCGTAGTGATATACTGGGACTGACACCATAGGGCTGTGAGCAGCCTTAGAATCCCGGCCTTAGAGTCCTGGTGAAGCTGGTGCCGGAATAGCAGGTAGTAATTTCTTTTTGATATATAGTGACATTAAATAATGGTTTCTCCCATTTCATTTAAACCTCGGGGATTGACGGTGCCGAGTTTGAACATCCAGTAGACCTCCCGCTTCTTCAGGAGTTCAAATCTATTCGAGTTATGATCCGGAATGTGATCAATTGGAGTAATCCTGATCGGATCCATGTTTTCTGTATGTGAGATGGCACAATGCCTAGAGAGACCGTGTAATAGGAATTTTTTCTTAATATTTTGCCCATGTTTATTAACATGGCAATGAAGGGACTGTGTTGTTCTGCCCACGTACTGAAGCCACAGGTACAATCTATCAGGTAGATGACATAGGCAGATTGGCACGTCAGTCTGTATTTAAGCTGGAATTTTTCTTCCGTGGTGTGTGATGTGATCTCTTTGACATTGTTTTTGATCTCTTTGCAGCATTTGCACCGTGATGTTCCGCACTTGTAACTACCTGCGAGTAGAGTAGAGATTTCCTTTTTCTGTTTATGCTGCCGAATTTGACTGGGGGCTAATAGGTTTTTTAGAATGGGTGCTCTCCAGTGATCTGAGGGTGATCGGGGATCCTTCCCTTAAGATGTGGGTCCCTCTGGAGGATATGCCAGTTCTTTTTTAATATTTGTTTCATTCTGGTTGCAGAGTCGGAAAAGGTGGCGGGGAAATTTGTTTTTTGTTTGTTAATCTGATCAGTCCGATTCTCTTTTTTCCATGTATCCAGAATGAGGCAATTGTTCTGCGTCTTATGTTGCACTTTCTTTAGTGCTTCCTTGACAATTAATTTGGGGTATTTCTTTTCCTTGAATCTTTTTTTCAAGGATTTTAGCTTGATCTTCAAATGTTGAGTCCTCCGTACAGTTTTTTCTGACCCTCTTGAACTGGCTGTACGGAACATTCTTCACTCATTGCTTATAGTGTCCACTTCCAAAGTCGAGATAGCTGTTGACATCGACGGTTTTAAAGTAGGTTGAGGTTATAAAATCCTCGGTGTTATGGCTGATGCAGAGGTCCAAAAAGTGGATTTCTTTGTTGCTGGGGAACAAGACACTTCCGACACCTGTTGTTTGTAATGTACTTACATGGCTGCCCTTCAGCGATGTGAGCGCCATTTTCTATCGCTATCAGCAGGGTTAGTAATACCATCAGAGGACTCTGGGCCAATCAGCAAGTTTTTCAAAAGTTTGATTAGCGGCGATTAAGTTCTATGTGAACCAGCATCAAAATCGAAAGACAAAGTGGATTTTTCCAAGTGTTGCAAAAATGTTACCAATTATGGGAATTGCAACGGGATTGGACAGTGACTATGAAAAGCTAAAAAAGTTCATTCTTTTTTTGAGATAATTAGTTGCGTATGTGTAGGCCTGGCTGGTAGTGAATGACAGCAGGAGTGTGGTAAACTGGTGGGAGTTTTAGTAGACAGCAGGAGTGTGGTGGACTGGTGGGAGTTTTAGTAGACAGCAGGAGTGTGGTGGACTGGTGGGAGTTTTAGTAGACAGCAGGCAGCAGGCAGTGGTAGACTGGTGGGAGTTTTAGTAGACAGCAGGCAGCAGGCAGTGGTTGACTGGTGGGAGTTGGAGTAGCTATCCATTCTCCTATAATAGCACCATTGTCAGGCTTACACAAGCCAAGCCTGGCAAAGTTTGAATGTTCGGAGAGCCCCTTTTTCACCAAAGTTTTAAGTGAGATTAGGCTTGCCAGGCTCGGCTCACTCATCTGTACCAATCACACTCTGCTCCGTCATCCTACATTCTCATAGTCTAGGCTATTAATAATCGACATCTTTCTTTGGTCATGTGCCTGTGATGGTTCTCACTAGTGTTTTGTCTTGAAATTTTTGTACCTGTGTTTCTAACCCTTTGCCTGGACCCTTGGACTGTAACCTATACCTCTGACTACCCATCCTGCTCATATATGGCCTCCATGTACTGACCAGGCTAGTTGATTACATTTTCCAACCTTTCCACAGAATGCCCTCTCACTCTAGCATATGATGGGACTGTTACCATAGTTGGGGGTCGCTTTTTTAGGGCAGGTGCTCTAGGAAACAGGGGTTTGAGGACAGATTAAGGCATCACAAGTCTCACTCTGTCATTTCACCACCAATAGGAACTGTGCTCTAATGGTGACACTACAAGGCAATGGAAGACTAGACACCGATCAGTCTATTTCAGGAGATTTCATAAGTACAAGTGAAGTACATGTTAGCTTTTTCTGTTCCTGTAAGACCCAGCCGCAGCGGTTATTGACAATTTGTTTCCGTTTTTTTTTAGCTCAGCAGAGTCAACAAAATGCATAAAGCTTCCTGGCTTTTAATTTGTTAGGAAATTTATGGATTTATGCCACCTGACCCTTTTGTTTCAGGAGAGGTAAGCTGGCGCCCCCTATGGAGGAAACATGAAATGTTGGCCAAATGTTCAAATGTATGGGAAGAATGGGAGAGACAGCTGTCGGCCGAATGACCGTTTGGCTATCAGTTATTATTAATGTATGGCCGCCTTATAAGAGTCACTAAATGGTGGTATGGAGGCGACTTTCATCCTTTTCGGAGGAGATCTATTTGCATCCTTAGTTTCTAATACACCATTGTCTCCAGACTGTGCGCCTCCTCCGATGAGTAAGACCAGGAAAGACTTTTCGTCCACCTTTATATCTTTAGTAAGAGATAAGGAATAATGGGAGCCGCTCGTGTGCACAATGTGACATCACTTCTCATGACATGGGATTGTACGGTAAAAATAGAAATGGATCTAATGGGCCAAATATAGAAACCTTAATAGACTTAATCTGCATAAAATTATAGTCTACACTAAATAGGGCAAAGAAAGTCATTATAACCTACAAATGATTAATTTAGTATTCAGCTATGAAAAGCAGAGACATTAGAATAAAGAAAACAATGAAGTTATAGTTAAGGAGTAACCCTATCTGAGCCACAGGTAACCCCAAGCCTTAGATTTCGTTAATGGGGTACTCCAAGGAAATAAAATGCTTTTAAATCAACTGGTTTCAAAAATTTATACAGATTTGTGAATTACTTCTATATAAAAATCTTAATCCTTCCAGTACTTATCAGCTGCTGTATGTTCCACAGGAAGTTGTGTAGTTCTTTCCAGTCTGACCACAGTGCTCTCTGCTGACGCCTCTGTCCGTGTCAGGAACTGTCCAGAGCAGGAGAGGTTTGCTATGGGGATTTGCTTGTACTCTGAACAGTTCCTGACATGGACAGAGGTGTCAGCAGAGAGCACTGTGGTCAGACTAGAAAGAACTACACAACTTTCTGTGGAGCATACAGCAGCTGATAAGTACTGGAAGGATTAAGAATTTTATATAGTGTGAGGTATAATTTTTTTGCTCCTTGATTTTATGCCATTTTGGAATATATATACATATATATATATATATATATATATATATATATATATATATATATATATATATATATATATTACTATGCCGTTTACTGTGTTGGATCAATAGAAATGGGTTTTAATTGTTACTATTATTTTTTTTTTTTTACATTTTTAAAGTCCCTCTAGGGCAGTGGTCTCAAACTGTGGCCCTCCAGATGTTGCAAAACTTCAACTCCCAGCATGCCGGGAAGCCGTACCCTTCCTACCCTCCAAACTGTGGACCTTCAGCTGTTAAAAAACTACAATTGACAGCATGCATAGAAATAAGGCATGTTGGGAGTTGAAGTTTTGCAACATCTGGAGGGCCACAGTTTGAGACCACTGCTCTAGGGCAATAGTCTTTACGCTGTGGACCTCCAGCTGTTGCAAGACTACAACTCTCAGCAAACCCGGACAGCCAACTGCTTTCTATGCATGCTGTCAGTTGTAGTTTTTTAACAGCTGAAGGTCCACAGTTTGGAGCGTAGGAAGGGTACTTTACAAAGGAATAATAGCAACACATTGGTCAGTTAAATGGACACCTATGGTGACCGATCAATCACATTTTCGAGAAATCGGCAGGAGCGGCACCTGTCCTTTAGCCTTTTAACTGCTGCAATCACAATTGATTATTAGTGTTGCTCGCGAATATTCGCAATTCGAATATTATTCGCGAATATCGCATATTCGCGAATTCGCGAATATAGCGAATATAGCGCTATATATTCGTAATTACGAATATTCTTTTTTTTTTTTTTTTTTCTTCACAGTACACATCACAGTGATCACCCCTCTCTGCTTCCAGCTTGTGTGGTGTAAAGAAGGCTGTAATACTACTGTGTGAGACTGGGGTGCAAAAATTCGCATATGCGAAAATTAGCATATGCTAATTTTCGCATATGCGATTTTTTGCGTATACTAATTTTGTATATGTTAATTTTCGCATACACTAATTTTCGCATATGCGAAAATAAAACGAGAATATAACGAATATGCGAATATTCGCGAATATATGACGAATATTCGTCCATATATTCGCGAATATTCGCGAATTCGAATATGGCCTATGCCGCTCAACACTATTGATCATGGCATTTAAGGGGTAAATGACTGACATTAAAGGGATCGCTAATATCAGTCATCGATGATGAGTGTCAGCTGCTGATAGCAGCCGCCATCCGCCATCTATGAACCAAATCGCCTGTGGTCAGGTAGATCAATGATGGTATATCTGTCTACTCCAGGTCACCTGATGATCAGACGCCATTTATCATTGCTTCTTATGACTTATTATTCTGTAATTAGAGAATTTCTACTAAATGGGTAAATATTTCCCAGATGTTGGAGAAGCCTCCCAGGCATCATTACTGTTCATATAAGACCAATCTCCAATTAACAATGACACCGGCCCCAATTTACTCCAGATTAATGACGCTTTTCTCTTCACACCTGGATTGTCCTTATACCTGGAGAAGAATGATTACACCTCCTTAGGTTTCCCCTTTGTTCCTCACATTTGATGTCGCGGTGATGGTCGTGATTCTCTCCCTGGATCCTTTTTTTCAGCTTTTCTTTTTTTTTCTTATTCTAGGTTTTTATTCTTTTTTTTTTTAGGGAAGAGTAAACAAAAATAAGGCCAACCCAGGGTCAACATGAAAAAAAAAATCTAAATAAAGAACAACAAGATAAAATAAAACAAAATAAAATCAAAAGTAAGCACTAAGGTGGACCTAGAAGAAGGGTGAAAGTCATGGAAAGCGTCAAGAAGTCACTAGACACTATGAAAATGAGGAGCGGAACACAACGAGAGGACAGAGAGACGATGGGAGACCCACAAAAAGGAGGAGAAGAGGAACGAGAGAAGGGGGTCAGAGTTGTAAAGGAAAATAGGCATATTGACTAGGATAAAGGGGGCAGGGAACAGTAACCAGTAGGCGTCCGCAGAGAGAAATTCAAGCCATGGAGACCAGAGGATATCCTGGCTTGTTTTTGTGCCAAGGGTATTTGGGCCACTAGAGGTTCCTCCATTCGGTGATGAATCTCAGGGAGCCGGTCAGTTATTGATGGGGGGGGAGACATTTCCACGAACAATGTGGCTGCTATGGGGAAAAATTTGTATAGAGATTTAGTTACAGATCTCACATTCCCCAGGAAGAGACACAAGAGTAACAGGAGTAACAGGAGTAACGGAGCAGAGTCATTTTTATAAAGAAATTCCCATAATCCTATGGGTGATATCTATGACCTTCTCCAAGAATTTAAAGGATGAGGGACCCCAAACCACACATGAAGTTGAGTACCCTCTGCCTGACCACAAAGCCCACATTGAGATGAGATATGAGGGATCAATCTGTGTAGAAGGGAAGGGACACTGTTACGCCGAGCGCTCCGGGTCCCCGCTCCTCCCCGGAGCGCTCGCTACACTCTCCTCACTGCAGCGCTCCGGTCAGATCCACTGACCCGGGGCGCTGCGATACCGCCTCCAGCCGGGATGCGATTCGCGATGCGGGTGGCGCCCGCTCGCGATGCGCACCCCGGCTCCCGTACCTGACTCGCTCTCCGTCGGTCCTGTCCCGGCGCGCGCGGCCCCGCTCCCTAGGGCGCGCGCGCGCCGGGTCTTTGCGATTTAAAGGGCCACTGCGCCGCTGATTGGCGCAGTGGTTCCAATTAGTATGTTCACCTGTGCACTCCTTATTTATAACTCACTTCCCCTGCACTCCCTTGCCGGATCTTGTTGCCATTGTGCCAGTGAAAGCGTTTCCTTGTGTGTTCCTAGCCTGTGTTCCAGACCTCCTGCCGTTGCCCCTGACTACGATCCTTGCTGCCTGCCCCGACCTTCTGCTACGTCCGACCTTGCTTCTGTCTACTCCCTTGTAACGCGCCTATCTTCAGCAGTCAGAGAGGTTGAGCCGTTGCTAGTGGATACGACTAGTGTTGAGCGGCATAGGCCATATTCGAATTCGCGAATATTCGCGAATATATGGACGAATATTCGTCATATATTCGCGAATATTCGCTATATTTTTGTTTTATTTTCGCATATGCAAAATTTCGCGTATACGAAAATTAACATATGTGAATATTCGCATATGCAAAAATTAGCATATGCGAAAATTCACATATGTTAATTTTCGTATATGCGAATTTTCGCACGCCAGTCTCACACAGTAGTATTACAGCCTTCTTTACACCACACAAGCTGGAAGCAGAGAGGGATGATCACTGTTATGTGTACTGTGAAAAAAAAACAAAAAAAAAAAAAACGAATATTCGTAATTACGAATATATAGCGCTATATTCGCGAAATTCGCGAATTCGCGAATATGCGATATTCGCGAATAATATTCGAATTGCGAATATTCGTGAGCAACACTAGATACGACCTGGTCACTACCGCCGCAGCAAGACCATCCCGCTTTGCGGCGGGCTCTGGTGAAAACCAGTAGTGACTTAGAACCGATCCACTAGCACGGTCCACGCCAATCCCTCTCTGGCACAGAGCATCCACTACCTGCCAGCCGGCATCGTGACAGTAGATCCGGCCATGGATCCCGCTGAAGTTCCTCTGCCAGTTGTCGCTGACCTCACCACGGTGGTCGCCCAGCAGTCACAACAGATAGCGCAACAAGGCCAACAGCTGTCTCAACTGACCGTGATGCTACAGCAGCTACTACCACAGCTTCAGCAATCATCTCCTCCGCCAGCTCCTGCACCTCCTCCGCAGCGAGTGGCCGCTTCTGGTCTACGACTATCCTTGCCGGATAAATTTGATGGGAACTCCAAGTTTTGCCGTGGCTTTCTTTCCCAGTGTTCCCTGCACTTGGAGATGATGTCGGACCAGTTCCCTACTGAAAGGTCTAAGGTGGCTTTCGTAGTCAGCCTTCTGTCTGGAAAAGCTCTGTCATGGGCCACACCGCTCTGGGACCGCAATGACCCCGTCACTGCCTCTATACACTCCTTCTTCTCGGAAATTCGAAGTGTCTTTGAGGAACCTGCCCGAGCCTCTTCTGCTGAGACTGCCCTGTTGAACCTGGTCCAGGGTAATTCTTCCGTTGGCGAGTACGCCATACAATTCCGTACTCTTGCTTCTGAACTATCCTGGAATAATGAGGCCCTCTGCGCGACCTTTAAAAAAGGCCTATCCAGCAACATTAAGGATGTTCTGGCCGCACGAGAAATTCCTGCTAACCTACATGAACTCATTCATCTAGCCACTCGCATTGACATGCGTTTTTCCGAAAGGCGTCAGGAGCTCCGCCAGGATATGGACTTTGTTCGCACGAGGCGTTTTTTCTCCCCGGCTCCTCTCTCCTCTGGTCCCCTGCAATCCGTTCCTGTGCCTCCCGCCGTGGAGGCTATGCAGGTCGACCGGTCTCGCCCGACACCTCAAGAGAGGACACGACGCCGCATGGAGAATCTCTGCCTGTACTGTGCTAGTACCGAACACTTCCTGAAGGATTGTCCTATCCGTCCTCCCCGCCTGGAAAGACGTACGCTGACTCCGCACAAAGGTGAGACAGTTCTTGATGTCTACTCTGCTTCTCCACGTCTTACTGTGCCTGTGCGGATATCTGCCTCTGCCTTCTCCTTCTCTACTGTGGCCTTCTTGGATTCCGGATCAGCAGGGAATTTTATTTTGGCCTCTCTCGTCAACAGGTTCAACATCCCGGTGACTAGTCTCGCCAGACCCCTCTACATCAATTGTGTAAACAATGAAAGATTGGACTGTACCATACGTTTCCGCACGGAGCCCCTTCTAATGTGCATCGGACCTCATCACGAGAAGATTGAATTTTTGGTCCTCCCCAATTGCACTTCCGAAATTCTCCTTGGACTACCCTGGCTTCAACTTCATTCCCCAACCCTGGATTGGTCCACTGGGGAGATCAAGAGTTGGGGGCCCTCTTGTTTCAAGGACTGCCTAAAACCGGTTCCCAGTACCCCTTGCCGTGACTCTGTGGTTCCTCCTGTAACCGGTCTCCCTAAGGCCTATATGGACTTTGCGGATGTTTTTTGCAAAAAACAAGCTGAGACTCTACCTCCTCACAGGCCTTATGATTGTCCTATTGACCTCCTCCCGGGCACTACTCCACCCCGGGGCAGGATTTATCCTCTGTCCGCCCCTGAGACTCTTGCCATGTCTGAATACATCCAGGAAAATTTAAAAAAGGGCTTTATCCGTAAATCCTCCTCTCCTGCCGGAGCCGGATTTTTCTTTGTGTCCAAAAAAGATGGCTCTCTACGTCCTTGCATTGACCACCGCGGTCTTAATAAAATCACGGTAAAGAACCGCTACCCCCTACCCCTCATCTCTGAACTCTTTGATCGCCTCCAAGGTGCCCACATCTTTACCAAACTGGACTTAAGAGGTGCTTATAATCTCATCCGCATCAGAGAGGGGGATGAATGGAAAACGGCATTTAACACTAGAGATGGACACTTTGAGTATCTGGTCATGCCCTTTGGCCTGTGCAACGCCCCTGCCGTCTTCCAAGACTTTGTTAATGAAATTTTTCGTGATCTCTTATACTCCTGTGTTGTTGTATATCTGGACGATATCCTGATTTTTTCTGCCAATCTAGAAGAACACCGCCAGCATGTTCGTATGGTTCTTCAGAGACTTCGTGACAATCAACTTTATGCCAAGATAGAGAAATGTCTGTTTGAATGCCAATCTCTTCCTTTCCTAGGATACTTGGTCTCTGGCCAGGGACTACAAATGGATCCAGACAAACTCTCTGCCGTCTTAGATTGGCCACGCCCCTCCGGACTCCGTGCTATCCAACGTTTTTTGGGGTTCGCCAATTATTACAGGCAATTTATTCCACATTTTTCTACCGTTGTGGCTCCTATCGTGGCTTTAACCAAAAAAAATGCCGATCCCAAGTCTTGGCCTCCTCAAGCGGAAGACGCCTTTAAACGGCTCAAGTCTGCCTTTTCTTCGGCTCCCGTGCTCTCCAGACCTGACCCATCTAAACCCTTCCTATTGGAGGTTGATGCCTCCTCTGTAGGAGCTGGAGCGGTCCTTCTACAAAAAAATTCTTCCGGGCATGCTGTTACTTGTGGTTTTTTTTCTAGGACCTTCTCTCCGGCGGAGAGGAACTACTCCATCGGGGATCGAGAGCTTCTAGCCATTAAATTAGCACTTGAGGAATGGAGGCATCTGCTGGAGGGATCAAGATTTCCAGTTATTATTTACACCGATCACAAGAACCTCTCCTACCTCCAGTCTGCCCAACGGCTGAATCCTCGCCAGGCCAGGTGGTCTCTGTTCTTTGCCCGATTTAATTTCGAAATCCACTTTCGGCCTGCCGATAAGAACATTAGGGCCGATGCTCTCTCTCGTTCCTCGGATGCTTCGGAAGTTGAACTCTCTCCGCAACACATCATTCCTCCTGACTGCCTGATTTCCTCTTCTCCAGCCTCCATCAGGCAAACTCCTCCAGGAAAGACCTTCGTCTCTCCACGCCAACGCCTCGGAATCCTCAAATGGGGTCACTCCTCCCATCTCGCAGGTCATGCAGGCATCAAGAAATCTGTGCAACTCATCTCTCGCTTCTATTGGTGGCCGACTCTGGAGACGGATGTCGTGGACTTTGTGCGAGCCTGCACTGTCTGTGCCCGGGATAAGACTCCTCGCCAGAAGCCCGCTGGTTTTCTTCATCCTCTGCCTGTCCCCGAACAGCCTTGGTCTCTGATTGGTATGGATTTTATTACTGACTTACCCCCATCCCGTGGCAACACTGTTATTTGGGTGGTCGTTGATCGATTCTCCAAAATGGCACATTTCATCCCTCTTCCTGGTCTTCCTTCAGCGCCTCAGTTGGCTAAACAATTTTTTGTACACATTTTTCGTCTTCACGGGTTGCCCACACAAATCGTCTCGGATAGAGGCGTCCAATTCGTGTCTAAATTCTGGAGGGCTCTCTGTAAACAACTCAAGATTAAATTAAACTTTTCTTCTGCATATCATCCTCAATCCAATGGACAAGTAGAAAGAATTAACCAGGTCTTGGGTGATTATTTACGACATTTTGTTTCCTCCCGCCAGGATGATTGGGCAGATCTTCTACCATGGGCCGAATTCTCGTATAACTTCAGAGTCTCTGAATCTTCCTCCAAATCCCCATTTTTCGTGGTGTACGGCCGTCACCCTCTTCCCCCCCTCCCTACCCCCTTGCCCTCTGGTCTGCCCGCTGTGGATGAAATTTCTCGTGATCTTTCCATCATATGGAGAGAGACCCAAAATTCTCTCTTACAGGCTTCATCACGCATGAAGAAGTTCGCGGATAAGAAAAGAAGAGCTCCTCCCATTTTTTCTCCTGGAGACAAGGTATGGCTCTCCGCTAAATATGTCCGCTTCCGTGTCCCTAGCTACAAGTTGGGACCACGCTATCTTGGTCCTTTCAAAATTTTGTGCCAGATTAATCCTGTCTCTTACAAACTTCTTCTTCCTCCTTCTCTTCGTATTCCTAATGCCTTTCACGTTTCTCTTCTTAAACCACTTATCATCAACCGTTTCTCTCCCAAACTTGTTTCCCCCACTCCTGTTTCCGGCTCCTCGGACATCTTCTCCGTCAAAGAGATTCTGGCATCCAAGAAGGTCAGAGGGAAAACCTTTTTTTTAGTTGTTTGGGAGGGTTGTGGTCCAGAAGAGAGATCCTGGGAACCTGAGGACAATATTCTAGACAAAAGTCTGATCCTCAGGTTCTCAGGCTCTAAGAAGAGGGGGAGACCCAAGGGGGGGGGTACTGTTACGCCGAGCGCTCCGGGTCCCCGCTCCTCCCCGGAGCGCTCGCTACACTCTCCTCACTGCAGCGCTCCGGTCAGATCCACTGACCCGGGGCGCTGCGATACCGCCTCCAGCCGGGATGCGATTCGCGATGCGGGTGGCGCCCGCTCGCGATGCGCACCCCGGCTCCCGTACCTGACTCGCTCTCCGTCGGTCCTGTCCCGGCGCGCGCGGCCCCGCTCCCTAGGGCGCGCGCGCGCCGGGTCTTTGCGATTTAAAGGGCCACTGCGCCGCTGATTGGCGCAGTGGTTCCAATTAGTATGTTCACCTGTGCACTCCTTATTTATACCTCACTTCCCCTGCACTCCCTTGCCGGATCTTGTTGCCATTGTGCCAGTGAAAGCGTTTCCTTGTGTGTTCCTAGCCTGTGTTCCAGACCTCCTGCCGTTGCCCCTGACTACGATCCTTGCTGCCTGCCCCGACCTTGCTTCTGTCTACTCCCTTGTAACGCGCCTATCTTCAGCAGTCAGAGAGGTTGAGCCGTTGCTAGTGGATACGACCTGGTCACTACCGCCGCAGCAAGACCATCCCGCTTTGCGGCGGGCTCTGGTGAAAACCAGTAGTGACTTAGAACCGATCCACTAGCACGGTCCACGCCAATCCCTCTCTGGCACAGAGGATCCACTACCTGCCAGCCGGCATCGTGACAGACACTATATCACCGTAAGAGCATCATATATTTGGTTTCCTGAATTTTTCTAGAAACAGACATCGTGTGACAAAAAGGAAAAAGACCTTGGCCCAGTCCTTAGAGGAGAGAACCCGGCCAAGGTCTATCTCAGATTGTAGAGAAATGGGACCTCTGGTCTGGACAAGGAGTCCACGAGGAGATCATAAATCAAAGATTCCTTTATAAAGGGGGAGCCTCGGATGTGCAGAGGACCTCAAACAGGTGTTAAGGGTTGGCTGCTGGTTAGGTGACTGCGGCTGTCTAAATTAGTATCTGCTGAGTGTCGACACAAGAAATAAACACCAGACAAAAAGTTAGTATTAATCAGCAGAATATTAGCACACACTGGCTGAGGAACTGTCCCAAGGAGTTCTGTTTATTATACGGAAATGCATTGGGGGAGATTTATCAAAACCTGTCCAGAGGAAAAGTTGACCATAGCAACCAATCAGATCTCTTCTTTCATTTTGATAAGGCCTCTGCAAAATGAAAGAAGCAATCTGATTGGTTGCTATGGTCAACTGGGCAACTTTTCCTCTGGACAGGTTTTGATTCATCTCCCCCATTGTTTTTTACAGTTGACAAAAAGGGGAGGTTAGTTATCACATCAAAATAATTGTGTTATATTTTCATTGGTTAATTAGATATGAACATTTATAAATCATAGTTTCATGTCGTTATATGTTGCAAGCTTTCCTGTTTATCAGAAGATTCCAGATGTGTCTGTTATTTTTGCAATGATTGCATATTTTTCAGTCAGATGTTATTTGGTCACTTCTCCTTTCTGGACACATAGGTCTTCTTTTCTTGCTTCTTGGGTGTTGTCGCAGACAGCAGGCTCCATCATGGTTACAAGCAAATAAAAAGCTGATTTATCTGATAAAGATTATAATGTTTTTCTTCAGCACTTGATTAGCATGTATTTCAATATATTGATCAGCAATCAGAGTCATAATAGTCATCCTTAACATAGGGACAAGGCCCAAAAGAGATGTAATCGGTCTTTCTGCGTGTGCACAAAGCGGCGGATCTGAACATATTTCAGATGTCTGGAGAGAGATCTAAGCTGACTAGGTACCAGGTCTTCATAGAGTAAAAGGACCTTATCTTACGTGAAGTGGTGAATAGTGCGGGGGAGACGACCTTCTCTGCCCAGTAACTTCTTGTATATTTTTGCGGTCATGATCCACGAAGGAAAACACAATGCAGATTACCACTTATGGCCATAGGTTACCGGTAGGAACAGGTGAGGCACATAAAACCTGTACTCGGTGTAAAACTGCGTGTGTAGTTGTGCGGTGTACTACATTACGCCTTCCAATCCACCTCTACACCCAGAATAGTTTTTGTAGTATAAGTCTGAAGTTCTCTTTATCTGTTCATTATTATGGGAACATTTCTAAACTTCTAAGTAAAAGAAAACTTTCAGCTCCATAAAATAAAGATGAACAAAAATAAACTTTCCCATGGTATATACTGTATTTCTCCGCGTCCTCTTTAGGCCTCATCCATCTTGTTCAGGGTTTACAGACCTCGGCGACTTTGCTCCTCACATTGATCTCGTCCTCTCGGCATAAAGACAATCAGGAGCAGATGAGAGACGATTTAGACCGAAAAAGACTTAGCAGCACAAATAAAAGGAATTGTGACCAGTGAAGCGTCTGTAAGGTCATCTACTCTAGTAGGGAGGCTAGTACTCTAGAAGGGAGGCTACTACTCTAGTAGGGAGGCTAGTAATCTAGTAGGGAGGCTAGTAATCTAGTAGGGAGGCTAGTAATCTAGAAGGGAGGGTAATACTCTAGTAGGGAGGCTAGTACTCTAGTAGGGAGGCTACTACTCTAGTAGGGAGGCTAGTAATCTAGTAGGGAGGCTAGTAATCTAGTAGGGAGGCTAGTAATCTAGAAGGGAGGGTAATACTCTAGTAGGGAGGCTAGTACTCTAGTAGGGAGGCTAGTACTCTAGTAGGGAGGCTAGTAATCTAGAAGGGAGGGTAATACTCTAGTAGGGAGGCTAGTACTCTAGTAGGGAGGCTAGTAATCTAGAAGGGAGGGTAGTACTCTAGTAGGGAGGCCAGTACTCTAGTAGGGAGGCTAGTAATCTAGTAGGGAGGCCAGTACTCTAGTAGGGAGTCTAGTAATCTCGAAGGGAGGGTAGTACTCTAGTAGGGAGGCCAGTACTCTAGTAGGGAGGCTAGTAATCTAGTAGGGAGGCCAGTACTCTAGTAGGGAGGCTAGTAATCTAGTAGGGAGGGTAGTACTCTAGTAGGGAGGCCAGTACTCTAGTAGGGAGGCTAGTAATCTAGTAGGGAGGCTAGTAATCTAGAAGGGAGGCTAATACTCTAGTAGGGAGGCTAATATTCTAGTAGGGAGGCTAGTAATCTAGAAGGGAGGCTAGTACTCTAGTTGGGAGGCTAGTACTCTAGTAGGGAGGCTAGTAATCCAGAAGGAAGGCTAGTACTCTAGTAGGGAGGCTAGTAATCTAGAAGGAAGGCTAGTACTCTAGTAGGGAGGTTAATACTCTAGAAGGAAGGCTAGTACTCTAGTAGGGAGGCTAGTAATCTAGAAGGAAGGCTAGTACTCTAGTAGGGAGGTTAATACTCTAGAAGGAAGGCTAGTACTCTAGTAGGGAGGCTAGTAATCTAGAAGGAAGGCTAGTACTCTAGTAGGGAGGCTAGTAATCTAGAAGGAAGGCTAGTACTCTAGTAGGGAGGCTAGTAATCTAGAAGGAAGGCTAGTACTCTAGTAGGGAGGCTAGTAATTTAGAAGGGAGGCTAATACTCTAGAAGGGTCTTGAGGTCCACAGTTTCAAGTCAAGTTCTTCTAAAGCAGTGTTCTTCAATCTGTGGACCTCCAGATGTTGCAAAACTACAAATCCCAGCATGCTCAGGCAGCAATTGGCTGTTCAGGCGTGCTGGGAGTGGTAATTTTGCAACAGCTGGAGGTCCACAGTTTGAAGACCACTGTTCTAAAGATTATTACTGTCTTCTAAACCAATGCCAAGCCAAGCTCTTCTAAAGCGGTGGTCTTCAATCTGCGGATTCCAGATGTTGCAAAATCTACAACTCCCAGCATGCCCAGACAGCACTGAAACTGTAGAATTTATTCCTTACAGGAGATCGATCTGCAAACTAACATCAGACGGTGTCATACGCCATATTCAGATATATCCTAGGAGAACCGCCAGCTGGACATTTCATAAGGAGCGCTCGTACCTTGCATAGATCCTGCATACATGTTAACATATATCTTGTATACATTGGTATATATTTGTGCATTTTATCCTATCCATAGGTGGTTTTATCTGCATTTTTCTTGTATATTTTATGTACATATTTTATGAACAATGTTCTGCATATTTATTAGTTCTGCACCCACAAGGGCCCTGTGGTGTGACGGAATAATATCAGCTGTATTTATTATTTTAGTTTTCATTTAAAACAAATTATTAATAATAATATAAAAATAATATTATATAAAGAGAAGAAGAAAAAGAAGGAGGAGGAAGAAGAAGAAAAAGAAGATATATAAAATATAAACAATTATGAATAATAATAATAATAATAATAATAATAATAATAATAAAAGAATAATATAAAAAAATATATAAAATAATAATAATACTAATAATAATGCTACTACTACTACTACTAATAATAATAATAATGATAATAATAATAATAAATATAACATTGATTTTCACTCATACATCAGTTTTCACTCATTAATCTACTAATCAGAGAAACCTCTTGTTACTATTCCCGCGAGTACTTTTCTCAATTTTCAGATCTTTTTTCAGTTTTGCAACAGCTGGAGGCACACTTTTTGGGAGGCACTGTCTCAGTCTTATTTTTTTTTTTATTCTGAAAATAATATACATTACGTTAACTGTGAAATGGAATTTTTATCATGGAAGAATATTATACAACTCATGGATTATTTCTTTATTTATTTTTATATAATTCATATTTCTGTATCAGTATAAAAACAAACACATTTAATCCACATCTAACAACATTTCCCGAATGCATTTTTATTTCGCTTAAATCCGTGCATAAAAAAAAAAAAAAAAAAAAAAAAAAAAAGGTTTAATCCTCGGCTTTTATCATCAAAACATTAGAACAAGGTGCAATGTGATACAAAGTTGCATCGTGTTTCGAGGCTCCATTAGGGAGGAAGCAAACGATATTACACTTTGTTTATGGATTTTTGGATCAAGATGTAAATATGAGGAAAGTGGTTACCAAGGCAACTGTGAGGTCTCCTTAAAAAATTCTTCTAACAGAGCAGATGTTACCAAAGGGGGCACAAACTTATCTGTGTGTCAAGTGATAATTTTTTCTATTTTGCTAATCTGGAATGAAAAATGTTGAAAGAAAATGGCATAAAACTATTTACACAGCATCAGAGCTTTTCGCCATCGCGGCTTTTCCCAATGTTTATCTCCAGCAGAATGTTGGTGTACGGCTGGAGATGGCATCATGTCCAGACCTTCACCGCCGCCGCCTTCTAAGCTTTTCTTCCCCATTGTTGTCCCCGGGCTTCCTCCTCTGGCCGCTCTCCGACTGCTTTCACCATGGCTGCAGTTCCTGATCTGCCCCCTAGAGGCGCATGCGTGCACTGACTCAATCTTAAAGGGGTACTCTGTTGCTCAGCGTTCTGAACAAACTGTCCTGAACACTGGAGCTGACACAGGGAGCTCGTGACATCATAGTCCTGCCCCCTCATGACTTCACACCCCCCCCCCCCTCAATGCAAGTCTATGGGAGGGGGCGTGTCACGCCCCCTCCCATAGACTTGCATTGAGGGGTGGGATGTGACGTCATGAGGGGGCAGGGCTATGACGTCATGAGCTCCCGCTGCCGGCTCCAGCATCCCGGTCCCAGCTCCAACGCTGAGCGGCTGAGTACCCCTTTAAAGGGCCAATGCCTGTTTCTCTAATGTGCCCTCCACCTATCCCTGCCGGACATTACCGATTCCAGGCTGCTCTGCCAAGTGTTTTGTGCCTGAACATTATTGTGGTTCTGCCATAGTAAAGATGTGTATTCCTGATCTGCTATACTGTATCTGACCTGGGCCTGTTCACCTTACGTTGCCTCTGCTGGACCCTTGTGTGCTTCGCTGACTCTCCTGTGCCGGACTCTTGAGACAGAACTTGAGTAGGTGTTTGGGAAGCTATTCATCCTGCTGTTACCAGAACATCTTCCGCTCTGCTACATCTCCTCCTGGGTTGAATCTTCTGCTTCTTACACATTGGAGGCGCTCTCTGCTACTTACTGTCTAACCTACTCTCGACTGTGCTGTGTCTCCTATACCCACCAGCCTCACCCCCGTCCTGTAACCCCAGGGTCTGAGATTTAAGCGGCCTGGCCGAGAGGACACTTAGACTCTACTCACGAGCTTGGCCCAAAGTCAAGCAGGTAGGTAAAACAGCGGGTCCACACCCATTGGGATGTTACAGTTCTAACATATTAATTTAATAGAGAAAAGAAAAACAGACATGGTCGCACAGTGATCCAAGGCTTCTTAGCAACTTTTATTGAACTAACAGGTGGTTATTGTACTTAAAGGGGTACTCTGCTTCACACATCTTATCCCCTATCCAAAGGATAGGGGATAAGATGTTAGATCGGGAGGGTCCCACCACTGGGGACCCCCATGATCTCTGGGCTAGCACCCCTGTCATTCGGGGCACTGAGCGAACTTCGCTCCGTGCCTGACGACTGGCGATGCAGGCTGCCACGCCCCCTCCTTTCAAGTCTATGGGAGGAGGTGTGGCGGCTCTGTACTAGTCATCACACCCCCTCCCATAGACATGAATGAAGGGGGCGTGGCATGCCGTCATGAATGTGGAAACTGTAAGCTTCCGTGTTCCGGACGCCGCAGCTGCTGGCCGGGAGATCGCGGGGATCCCCTTTGGATAGGGGATAAGATGTGTGCAAGGGAGTATCCCTTTAATGATCATAAAGTGCAGCCCGCTAGCCACATCACCGCCACCTGTAAGTAGTGGGTCCCTAACATCCCTAGCATAAAATGGCGTTGAGCGGCGACCACCACTGCCGCAACGCCATCCGCCATGGTAAGTGTGTTTTTTCACCGGTTCACCCTGGTGCTGGGCTTTGCATCGGCCACTGCTGCCGTGGCGCCGTGTCTGTGGGGAGGTGCGGCCAAGGGTCTGGTCGGGTGGCATTGGGGCTGCTCTGCCAGTCAGTCGTTTCCCCTGTGGGCACTGGTGTTGGGGCGGTGGTGGTCCCCACTCGGTGCAGCGCCATTTTATGCCAGAAATTTTAGGGACCCGCTACTTACAGGTGGCCGTGATGTGGTTAGTGGCAGCAGCTTATGATCATCAAGTACAATAACCACCTGCTAGTTTAATAAATGATGCTGAGAAGCCGAGGATCACTGTGCATGTTGTAGATGTGTGACCATGAATTCACAGTGCCAACATATGCCAACATATAAAGTTATGCCAACATATAAAGTTATGCCAACATATGCCAACATATAAAGTTATGCCAACATATAAAGTTATGCCAACATATAAAGTTATGCCAACATATGCCAACATATAAAGTTATGCCAACATATACAGTTATGCCAACATATAAAGTTATGCCAACATATGCCAACATATAAAGTTATGCCAACATATACAGTTATGCCAACATATGCCAACATATAAAGTTATGCCAACATATAAAGTTATGCCAACATATGCCAACATATAAAGTTATGCCAACATACAGTTATGCCAACATATGCCAACATATAAAGTTATGCCAACATATAAAGTTATGCCAACATATGCCAACATATAAAGTTATGCCAACATATAAAGTTATGCCAACATATAAAGTTATGCCAACATATGCCAACATATAAAGTTATGCCAACATATACAGTTATGCCAACATATAAAGTTATGCCAACATATGCCAACATATAAAGTTATGCCAACATATACAGTTATGCCAACATATGCCAACATATAAAGTTATGCCAACATATAAAGTTATGCCAACATATGCCAACATATAAAGTTATGCCAACATACAGTTATGCCAACATATGCCAACATATAAAGTTATGCCAACATATAAAGTTATGCCAACATATGCCAACATATAAAGTTATGCCAACATATGCCAACGTATAAAGTTATGCCAACATATAAAGTTATGCCAACATATAAAGTTATGCCAACATATAAAGTTATGCCAACATATGCCAACGTATAAAGTTATGCCAACATATAAAGTTATGCCAACATATGCCAACGTATAAAGTTATGCCAACATATACAGTTATGCCAACAGATAAAGTTATGCCAACATATGCCAACATATAAAATATACTACAGCAAGAAAAGAAACATTGGCTGACAGATACCAGACAGACGCCAAAAGGAAACTCTAAAGCCATCCTCTGGAAAAACAAATCCCCATTGATAGGTCCAGCATTGTGAACAAACCCCAAAACATTTTAAACCTATTGAGTCCATCGAGTTCAACCTCTCTCTCTACTGTGTTGATCCATAGGAAGGCAACTCCCCTCCCCCCCCCCCCCCCCCCCCGCCCCATGACAGAGGAAAAATTCCTTCCTGACTTCAATATGGATAAATCCCTGGATCAATGTTCCGGTGCTCTAGCGTTCTGAACATTTTGCTCAGAATACTTGGAGCCGGAGGCCGTGATTTTGATGTCACAGCTACGCCCCTTGTGATGTCACACCACGACCCCCATTCATGTCTATGGGAGGGGGTATGTCGGCTAGCAGCAGAGTGCCCCTTTAAATCTAGTATACATAACGTACCTAAATATCACTTTCTTGGATTCTAAGAAGCCTAAATGATCCTCAGTGCTCGGGGGAGGGGGGTGTAAATTGGAGCACCATCCGGGTTCACTAAAATACATTACACAACCTACTGATTCTAATTTATGTCATTTTGAACCTGAACAAAATTATTTTCAAACCAATTGTCCCAACCTGAGTTATTGATACTTAAATGATAAGATTGATCGATGCAGCCGGCGGGAACATGAGAGGCGTCAGGAGGATCACACTGCGATGATATGTTACAAATCAATAGATATCGTGACCGAGCAAAACACGACTGACTAAAGGAATAATACGAGGCTGACTGAATAGAGGTATCCACAGAACTCCCTGAATAGTGCGCACCCCGTGCGGCCAAAATAAGTGACTGCACCAAGGGATACCCACTGGAGAGGAGTCAATATATCAATTCAAAAATGAACAGTATTAGAACAATCACATGGACAACAATGGAAGTATTCATCCGAAACTGTACTTCCAGCTGAGCGAACCTATAATGGAGGCAGCAGTGTAAATGACCTATATTAGAGCCTGAAGAAGCTGGAACCATCCGCAATGTGCGTCGGCTGTACGGGAGGGAATGGATTATTTATTATATACTTTTCTTTTTTTGTCTCTAATAAAAACCAAGGTAATGTCTATGTGATCAGGTCTTCAGATGGTGGAGCACGAGGACTGATGAAGCCTTCCGAGATAGAGGGGGAGGGTACCAAATTGTGATCATTGAGTGCAGGCACAACAACGTCCAATAACTCCTCTATGTTGCCAATGTTGCTGTAACATTGCGCAGCTGGTAGACATTGGATGCGGGTGGGGTTTTGCCCACAAGCACTGATCGTGATTCGGTACATTCCCCCTCTAGTCTCTGAATGTATACTTATAAAACGTGAGCAGGGTGTCAGAGGAGCACTGGGTAGCAGAAGAGGTAAAACATTTTCTGTTCCCCGAAAAAATCCCTTTAAAGGAGTAGTCCTATGTAGGAGAATGTATCCTCTATCCAAAGGGGGGGGGGGGGGGGAGGGTGTAGATTAGGACCCCCGTGATCTCCTGTATGGCACTCTGACTCTCCTCGGGCATGGAGCAGAGGGTGACATGTGATATTTAGCATGGCGCTCTGACTTTCCTCACACACAGAATGGGGATCAACACGTACCCTATATGCATCTCTATGGGAGAGCCAGAGATACACGAGCTGGTGCTTGAGTATCTCCGGCTCTCCCATAGAGATACAAGGAGGGAATGTGCTGCCCCCCCCCCCCCCCGCCCGATCTGTGGGCCAGGGGAGCTACAGTGTTCTCCAGGAGATTGTAAGGGGTCCTAGCGGTCAGACTCCCCGTAATCAGACACTTATCCCCTATCCCCTATAGGGCATGCAGTTTCCCACATGAGTCTATTTTTTTAAGCATTAAGTGGTAGACCACCCCCAACACTTCAGGCTTTTTTGTGTTTCCAGGATGTAAAGCTGAGGAATCCACCACTTGAAACCTTCATGGTGGAGTGGAGTCCACCACGGTTGTTTGGCCAAGGGGTGAACAAAGGAATCATTGAACATTGAACCCGATACCAACTGGTTGGTACAAAAACAGAACATTCAATCAAAATCCAGAGATAGCATAACATTTGCATATAAGATTAGGGAAAGACAAAAAAAAATTGGAGTAAAAAAGATACTCGGATTTGAGGTTCTTCACACATGGTGACCCCTCTAACTTTGATGATATATAATACCCACTCACCTTGAGCCTAGATGGTGAGATCACTCTAAAAAGAGTGACCCCATGCAGGAACTTGCATCTCCCTAAATCGCCCTATCCCCTTGCAGGTGCACCACTGGGTTCAAGTTACCTGCCAGGAGACAAGATAGAAATTATGTACCTGAAGGGCCAGGGGCTAAACACCTAATCCTATTGCACAAAATAAATCGAATCAAAAACACTTCCCTAAAAATATTCTAACTCCTTAAATGTTTTGCAAATCATTAAAACTTAAATCAAGTATATACAAATGATCAAAAAAATTGAAATGCTAAATTTCCATATATATAGACAATGGACTATAGTAATACTTAAGTTCCCAACATGTTTAGGCAACACAGCCTCCTCAGGGGACAAAAGCTGATGAGATGAATGGTATCCAGGTGGCATGGATGGGGCTTATGTCTATTGGACTGTGGTACTTATAGATGGATACAGAAATGGTGAATTTGTAGATGTCTTCAGTGGCACCTTCACGATTGTCTGGTTTTCTTTCATTTTGACATATTTTTTTATAAGATGTTATTACATTATCAGCTTTATATTGCTCCAATGCTACATTTTGCAAAACAAAAAAAACTTGAATCAAGTACATAAAAAACGCTAAAAAAAAGAAATACTAAATTTTAGAAAATACAGTTGAGAGACTATGGTAAAACGTAACTTTCCAACATGTTTCAGCAAGAAAGCCTCTTCGGGGACAACAGCTGATGAATAGGCATGGATAGAGCTTGCGTCTGTTGGACTGTGGTACTTATAGATCTAAAAAGAAATTGTGGTACTTATAGATCTAAAAAGAAATTACAAATTTGTGCATGTTTTCAGTACAGAAATGTTGTAAAACTATAACTCCCAGCATGCCCGGACAGCCATCGGCTGTCCGGGCATGCTGGGAGTTGTAGTTTTGCAAAAACTGGAAACACATCCACAAGTTGACAATTTCTGTATTCATCTGTAAAAACCTCAGTCCAATAGAAAAAGCTCCATACAAGCCATTTAGAATTCATCGCATCAGTTGTTGTCCCTTGAGGAGGATTTATTGCTGAAACACGTTGGGAAGTGAAAACAAAGTAGTTCTTAAACAGCTGGAGGCACACAGTTTGGAAAACACTGCTCTACAGTATCACCCTATGTTGTGCACTATTCCCTTTCAGACTCTCCTCTAATCAGGTTAATTTGACTAGGCTGCCATACCAGAGAAAGCCTCCAGACAATGGTGGCGCTATTGTACAGTAAATCTCTTTTTTTTTTGTTGTCCACAGTTATACAAGACACAACAGGGTTTATTTATTTTTTTTATTATTTTTTTTTACTTTTGGAATATGTTCTCTTTTATCACATCCTTTCTGTTATGCTTTATAATGATATTAAAATAGCTGAAATCTTTACATGATTTCCCCGAAAATATTCCGTTCATCTCAAATATCCAATTTGCTGTAAAGATTTAGATTTTCACCGAGAAGTAAATTAACCGAGCAATACAATTTCCCCAAATATAAGGGAATGAGATCTGTTAATTCACTTTCCATCGACTATAAACCATTTTCTGTTACATTAGGTGCAGGGGAAACATTTCGGGAAATAATGCGATACATGTGCAAGGCGTTTAGAACATTTACAGCTCGTAAAATGCGCTTTATGGAGGTTCGGAGATTTACATACACGGTAATGGGGCCGACGTGAAAAATGAAGCAGTAATATGTTCTGACAACCAATCGGCATAATTATCACCGATGTAACTAATAAACTAGCGCTTAAAATGAGCGTGCGCCTCTACTGTTATTTTAAAGAAGCACTCTTCTGCCCATATCATGCACAATCATTAGTCCTACAGTGCCATATGTTTTATTCAAGCACAGCTGCATTCAGATACTTTATTACTGTAACTGGGTCCTGTGATCACCAGTATGACACACAGAGAACCACAGTGGTTAAAGGAGAACTCCAGCCTAAATAAATGTATCACCTATCCACAGTATAAGGGATAAGTCACTGATTGTGGGGGGTTATACACCTCCCCTCCAGCTCTATCTGTATACTGCTGCTATCTCTATGGGATCAGGTTATAAAGTAGTTATACACCTCCCCTCCAGCTCCATCACTATACTGCTGCTATCTCTGTGGGATCAGGATATATAGTAGTTATACCCCTGCCCTCCAGCTCTATCTGTATACTGCTGCTGCTATCTCTGTGGGATCAGGATATATAGTAGTTATACCCCTGCCCTCCAGCTCTATCTGTATACTGCTGCTGCTATCTCTGTGGGATCAGGATATATAGTAGTTATACACTTCCCCTCCAGCTCTATCTTTATATTGCTGCCATCTCTACAGTATCAGGATATATAGTAGTTACACACCTCCCATCTGGCTCTATCAGTATACTGCTGCCATCTCTATGGGACCAGGATATATAGTAGTTATACACTTCCCCTCCAGCTCTATCTGTATACTGCTGCTATCTCTTTGGGATCAAGATATATAGTAGTTATACACCCCCCTCCAGCTCAATCTGTATACTGCTGCTATCTCTATGGGATCAGGATATATAGTAGTTATACACCTTCCCCCAGCTCTATCTGTATACTGCTGCTATCTCTATGGGATCAGGATATATAATAGTTATACCTCCCCTCCAGCTCTATCTGTATACTGCTGCTGCTTTCTCTATGGGATCAGGATATATAGTAGTTATACACCTCCCCTCCAGCTCTGTCTGTATACTGCTGCTATCTCTATGGGATCAGGATATATAATAGTTATACACATCCCCTCCAGCTCTGTCTGTATACTGCTGCTATCTCTATGGGATCAGGATATATAGTAGTTATACATCTCCCCTCCAGCTCTATCTGTATACTGCTGCTGTCTCTATAGGATCAGGATATATAGTAGTTATACACCTCCCCTTCAGCTCTATCTGTATACTGCTGCTATCTCTATGGGATCAGTATATATAGTAGTCATACACTTTCTTAGTATATGGATTGAAATAAATTGTATGAACCTAAACTTTCCTGACATTTTTTTGCACTTTTCCTGTACCAATAACTGTGAAGTTTAAGGTAACTACAACCAGGTCTATAGAGGAGATGAAGGTAATAACATAAAACAACATCAAAGCGATAGAGATAAAACGTGATGATCATCGGCAACTCCCTCTCCATTGAAACATAGATCAGTGTTTCCCAACCAGGGTGCCTCCAGCTGTTGCAAAACTACAACTCCCAGCATGCTGGGAGTTGTAGTTTTGCAACAGCTGGAGGCACCCTGGTTGGGAAACACTGACATAGATTATTATAAGGCTAAGTTTCCACTTGTTTTTTTTTTTCTGGCAGTTTTTGAGCCAAAGCCAGAAGTGTTTTCAAAAGGAATGTTGGACATATAAAGGAAGGACTTACACTTCTCCTCCCTTATGGATCCACTTCTGACTCTACAGTGACAGTTTTCCAAAAACTGCCAGAAAAAAAAAAACAAGTGGAAACTTAGCCTAAAGGTTTAGGATCCCTACAGTCAAAGCCTCAATAAAAGTAACAAAAAGTCACCTGTGTAAAGACAACACAGAATACCGTAAAAACAACCGCACATACATGATGAGAAGTTCTTTGTTCCTCTCCATGTTCTTGGACTTTATTTGCCGTCCAGCGACTATTATCAGTTCCATCTTGTTTTTTTTGCCCTCAGACCAATAACTATTTGCTTTCTGATTCATTTTATGAAGAGTCCAATCACTTTTAAACTGATGTAGAAAAAGTTGGGTAAAATTGTGGTTCCATATGAGCTCCTGTCCTTACTTATATCTAAGGCTCTGTTCACATCTCTGTTATTGTTACGTTCCAGAAGTTTTGTTGCAGAATTTGATTAGAGAAACTGGAACAGAAAGCTGACACGTCCCCTCCCATAGACATGTATGGAGGGGGTGTGGCATGACATCACAAGGGGGGTGGTCATGACATCATGTTCAGAATGCTGGAGCACCGGAGTACCCCTTTAACTCCCTAAAGGGGTACTCCACCCCTAGACATCTTATCTCCTATCCAAAGGATAGGGGATAAGATGTCTGATCACAGGGGTCCCACCGGTGTGGACCCCCGCAATATAGCGTGAGGCACCCACCTGTTTCTTGTCCGGAAGCACTGAAGGGTCTGGATCACGACCACAAGAACGGTAGTCTGTGACGTCATGACTCCGCCCCTGTGTGATGTCACCCCCGGGGGCGTGACATCACACGGGGGAGGAGTCATGATGTCACAGACTTCCGTTCCCGTGGTCGCGACCCAGACCCTCCAGCGCTTCTGGACAAGAAACAGGTGGGTGGCACATGCTATATTGCGGGGGTCCCCAGTGGCAGGACTCCCGTGATCAGACATCTTATCCCCTATCCTTTGGATAGGAGATAAGATGTCTAGGGGTGGAGTGCCCCTTTAAGGACTTAGGGTTTTTCAGTTTTTGCATTTTTGTTTTTTCCTCATCACCTTCTAAAAATTATAACACTTTCAATTTTGCCCCTACAGACCCAATTGTACTTTATAATTACATCAATCATTTCACCACAAAATTTACTGCGAAACCAGGAAAAAATATTTGTGGGGCAAAAGTGCGAAAAAAAATGCCATTTTGTAACTTTTGTGGGCTTCTGATTCCACACAGTACACTTTTTTGTAAAAATGACACCTTATCTTTATTCTGTAGGTCCATATGTAGGTCATCTTCTGACTCCTATAACTTTTTTATTTTTCTGTATAGGGGGATATATGAGAGGTCATTTTTTTTGCGCCATGATCTGAAATTTTTATCAGTAGCTTTTTCGTTTTGATGGGACTTTTTGATCGCCTTTTTACATTTTTTTAGGGCATACAAAGTGACCAAAAATACACAATTTTGGACTTTTTATTTTTACGTTTACGCCATTAACCGTGCGGTTTAATTAACATTATATTTTCATATTTCAGACATTTACGCACATGGCAATACTCCATATGTTTATTTTTATTTACATATTTTTTTATGGGAAAAGGGGGGTGATTCAAACTTTTATTAGGGAAGGGGTTAAATCACATTTATTGATTTTTTTTTACACTTTTTTTTGCAATGTTATAGCTCCCATAGGAGACTATAACATGCAATACATTGATTGCAGACACTGATCACTGCAAAGCCATAGGATTGCATTGATCAGTGTTATCGGTGCTCTGCTGCTCCAGCCTGGATCTCAGGCATGGAGCAGCAGAGTGACGATTGGACGGCGGGAGACAAGGTAAGAAGCCTCCCGCTGTCCTCTCAGCTGTTTAAGAGGCAGTGGTGGTCCCGAGCAGCCCACTGAGCTCGCCGGCAATGATTTTCTCCAGTTTTAGACGCTGCGGTCAACTTTGATTGTGGCGTCTAAAGGGTTAATACCAGAAATCAGCCCGATTGGCGATGTCCGGTAGTAGCTGCAGGTCCTGGCTGCTGATAACAACCTGGGACCTGCCGGGTATGAAGCGCGCTCAGCTCCTGAGCGTGCTTCACATAACGGGAGTCGGCCACGAGCGTAAGTTTACGCTCGTGGTCGTTAAGGGGTTAAAGGGAACCAATCAGCATATTTTAGTATATATAATGCTTTGCAATGCATCATATATGATAAAATTGTTATCCTCAACATCCCTGGGGGAAGTTTGTGCCCCTAGGGATGGTGAAGATATTAAAGGGGTACTCCGGTGCTTAGACATCTTATCCCCTATCCAAAGGATAGGGGATAAGATGCCTGATCGCGGGGATCCCGCCGCTGGTGCCCCCTGTGATCTTGCACGCAGCACCCCAGTTAAAATCAGTCTCCAGAGCGTGTTCGCTCTGGTTCTGATTACTGGCAACCACAGGGCCGGCGGCGTGTGATGTCACGCTTCCGCCCCCGTGTGATGTCACGCTTCCGCCCCCGTGTGATGTCACGCTTCCGCCCCCGTGTGATGTCACGCTCAGCTGTCACACAGCTTTCACGCCCCCTCTCATAGGCTTGCATTGAGGGGAGGAGCGTGACATCACACGGGGGCGGAAGCATGACGTCACACGCCACCGGCCCCGTGGTCGCCGGTAATCAGACCCGGAGTGAACATGCTCCGGAGACAGATTTTAACTTGGGTGCTGCGTGCAAGATGATGGGGGTCCCCAGCGGCGTGACCCCCGCGATCAGACATCTTATCCCCTATCCTTTGGATAGGGGATAAGATGTCTAAGCGCCGGAGTACCCCTTTAAGTTATAAAGTCCCCTCCGGCCGCCCGGCAAGTAGTCCCCTGGGCGGGGACTTACACTCACCTCCGTTCATTAATTAGCTCCGTTTGAGGCTTCCGTGGCCCCACCCTGTCGGCTTTAATGACGGCCGTCATTCAAGCCGTTGGGGTAGGGCCACACAGCAAACAAAGCTGGTAAGTGTAAGTCCCCGCCCAGATGACTACTTGCCGGGTGGCCGGGGGGGGGGACTTTATAACTTAAAGGAAATCTGTCACCAGTATCACCCTCACTGACATGTAGGTACCGACAGGTAGTGCAGGTAACACTGATGACAACGGTACTCACCTTGTCCCATTACGTGCCGGGGATCTCCGATAATCATCTCTGTAAAGCTTCAGCTCCGGGCAGGCTTGGGGCAGAGCTTGGTGATGTCACCGCTGCGGCAGGACCCAGCAGAGAGCAGCAGCGGTGACATCACTGAGCTCCGCCCATGTCCCAAGCTGCTGCTGCTCTCTGCTGGGTCCTGCCGCATCGGTGACATCACTAAGCTCTACCCAATCCCCAAGCCAGGCTGGAGGTGAAGCTTAACGGACAAGATTACTGGAGATCCCCCGCATGGAATGGGACAAGGTAAGTACCGTTGTCTTCAGTGTTACCTGTTAACTGTAGGTACCGACATGTTAATACAGGGGTTAGTGCAGGTGATAGTGGTGACAGATTTCTGTTAATATCTTCATCATCATTGGGGGCACAAATGACCCCCGAGGATGTTGAGGAGAGGGGTTTTAGCTTATATAACACATTGCCAAGTCTTATATATGCTAAAATATGCGGATGAGTTCCTTTAAATATATGGAAAAGCTTCCGTCAGCGCACACATTGTTAAAAAATGAAAGAATTGTGGAGTTTTATAAACAATATCTGCATTGATGCTGCTTTTCCATAGACTTTCAGAGAACACTTTATTAGACATTAAGAAATAGTCATTTTTTTTATACTTTTTTATTTTTTATTTTACGTGTGAAGCCAAATGGTTAAACCTGACAAAGGGGGAAACGAAGCATAAGGAGAAGATCAAGCACAAGTTCAGTTCATTAAGAGATAATAGTTTTACAACAAACTTTTATGAAAAAGAAAATAAGCTACAAACTAAAAACTTTTCAATTTCATTTTACATTTCTGTGATTTGTTTAGCGGTAGTTTTTAGTTCTTTGTGGCGCGGAGCTTCATCCCCTACTGGTTTATTACTCATTTTGTGTCTGCCTTGAACTCTCCTGTAAGTGCTAAGCTAGCAAGCAATCCCATTATTGCAATATACCCCTAACAGCACATTCTCGGCATAGACGCTGGATGTGCGCGGACTAGAAAATACTGCAGGAGAATCCCGGAAACAGAAGGAAAGAAGAAAAACAAAAATTCTGGATGTAAAATCTGTCATTTACATTGTCAGCAACACGAAGAACTTATAAGAAATGATACAAGTGATTTGAGTTATTATAGTAGGTATATTCTTGTATATAGGAGCAGTATTATAGTAGTTATATTCTTGTATATAGGAGCAGTATTATAGTAGTTATATTCTTGTATATAGGAGCAGTATTATAGTAGTTATATTCTTGTATATAGGAGGCAGTATTATAGTAGTTATATTCTTGTATATAGGAGCAGTATTATGGTAGTTATATTCTTGTACATAGGAGCAGTATTATAGTAGTTATATTCTTGTATATAGGAGGCAGTATTATAGTAGTTATATTCTTGTCCATAGGAGAAGTGTTATAGTAGTTATATTCTTGTATATAGGAGCAGTATTATAGTAGTTATATTCTTGTATATAGGAGCATTATTATAGTAGTTATATTCTTGTATATAGGAGGCAGTATTATAGTAGTTATATTCTTGTATATAGGAGCAGTATTATAGTAGTTATATTCTTGTATATAGGAGCAGTATTATAGTGGTTATATTCTTGTATATAGTAGCAGTATTATAGTAGTTATATTCTTGTATATAGGAGCAGTATTATAGTAGTTATACTCTTGTATATAGGAGCAGTATTATAGTAGTTATATTCTTGTATATCGGAGGCAGTATTATAGTAGTTATATTCTTGTATATAGGAGCAGTATTATAGTAGTTATATTCTTGTATATAGGAGCAGTATTATAGTAGTTATACTCTTGTATATAGGAGCAGTATTATAGTAGTTATATTATTGTATATAGGAGGCAGTATTATAGTAGTTATATTCTTGTATATAGGAGCAGTATTATAGTAGTTATATTCTTGTATATATAGGAGCAGTATTATAGTAGTTATATTCTTGTATATAGGAGCAGTATTATAGTAGTTATATTCTTGTATATAGGAGCAGTATTATAGTAGTTATATTCTTGTATATAGGAGGCAGTATTATAGTAGTTATACTCTTGTATATAGGAGCAGTATTATAGTAGTTATATTCTTGTATATAGGAGCAGTATTATAGTAGTTATATTCTTGTATATAGGAGCAGTATTATAGTAGTTATATTCTTGTATATAGGGGCAGTATTATAGTAGTTATATTCTTGTATATAGGAGCAGTATTATAGTAGTTATATTCTTTTATATAGGAGCAGTATTATAGTAGTTATATTCTTGTATATAGGAGCAGTATTATAGTAGTTATATTCTTGTATATAGGAGCAGTATTATAGTAGTTATATTCTTGTATATAGGAGCAGTATTATAGTAGTTATATTCTTGTACATAGGAGCAGTATTATAGTAGCTATATTCTTGTATATAGGAGAAGTATTATAGTAGTTATATTCTTGTATATAGGAGCAGTATTATAGTAGTTATATTCTTGTATATAGGAGCAGTATTATAGTAGTTATATTCTTGTATATAGGAGCAGTATTATAGTAGTTATATTCTTGTATATAGGAGCAGTATTATAGTAGTTATACTCTTGTATGTAGGAGCAGTATTATAGTAGTTATATTCTTGTATATAGGAGGCAGTATTATAGTAGTTATATTCTTGTATATAGGAGCAGTATTATAGTAGTTATTTTCTTGTATATAGGAGCAGTATTATAGTAGTTATATTCTTGTATATTGGAGGCAGTATTGTAGTATTTATATTCTTGTATATAGGAGAAGTATTATAGTAGTTATATTCTTGTGTATAGGAGGCAGTATTATAGTAGTTATATTCTTGTATATAGGAGCAGTATTATAGTAGTTAAATTCTTGTATATAGGAGGCAGTATTATAGTAGTTATATTCTTGTATATAGGAGAAGTATTATAGTAGTTATATTCTTGTATGTAGGGAGAAGTATTATAGTAGTTATATTCTTGTATATAGGAGGCAGCATCATAGTAGTTATATTCTAGTATATAGGAGCAGTATTATAGTAGTTATTCTCTAGTATATAGGGGGCAGTATTATAGTAGTTATATTCTTGTATATAGGAGCAGTATTTAGTGGTTTTATTCTTGTATATAGGAGCAGTATTATAGTAGTTATATTCTTGTATATAGGGACCAGTATTATAGTAGTTATTTTCTAGCATATAGGAGCAGTATTATAGTAGTTATATTCTTGTATATAGGAGCAGTATTATAGTAGTTATATTCTTGTATATAGGAGCAGTATTATAGTAGTTATATTCTTGTATATAGGAGGCAGTATTATAGTAGTTATATTCTTGTATATAGGAGAAGTATTATAGTAGTTATATTCTTGTATGTAGGGAGAAGTATTATAGTAGTTATATTCTTGTATATAGGAGGCAGTATCATAGTAGTTATATTCTAGTATATAGGAGCAGTATTATAGTAGTTATTCTCTAGTATATAGGGGCAGTATTATAGTAGTTATATTCTTGTATATAGGAGCAGTATTTAGTGGTTTTATTCTTGTATATAGGAGCAGTATTATAGTAGTTATATTCTTGTATATAGGGACCAGTATTATAGTAGTTATTCTCTAGCATATAGGAGCAGTATTATAGTAGTTATATTCTTGTATATAGGAGCAGTATTATAGTAGTTATATTCTTGTATATAGGAGCAGTATTATAGTAGTTATATTCTTGTATATAGGAGCAGTATTATAGTAGTTATATTCTTGTATATAGGAGCAGTATTATAGTAGTTAAATTCTTGTATATAGGAGACAGCATTATAGTAGTTATATATGCACGGAGAAAGAATTCACATCTGCACTCACCTGGGTACAACTTCACTTTATTTCATCATCATCAAGTAAGGGAAAGCTGGTCTGGTGGGTACGGGAAAAGGAGCGCAACAGCCGGAGCTGTGCGGGTGGGTAGCAAACAGCTGGTTTCGCGGCAAAAACAGCTTCCTCTGGTGAGTATCCTACTACAGGCATTGAGCATGCCCTCTGACCGGGGATGTGTGGGAGGTGTATACTGAGTCTGTAAGTAACAGAAATGGGCCCGGGTGGCTGTAAATCGTACTACAGGGAACAAGTACTATAAAATATCTATTTCCTTTCTGTTTTTCTCCATAGGTCGGCAATTGCAGGACTGAACCTGTCATTTTGCATGTGGTATTTGCTATAATAGTTGATCACTAATCTACATATCTAACATATTGGATATAGTGGATATTGTTGGTAGCATATTGCTTACTTATTATTACCTTTTATATCAATTTGTATTTGTTTCCCCTGAGGACGTCCCGTTGTGCATGTACCGACACCTAGGGACAGAAACGTACGTTGGGAGCGGTACGAGGGGATTCCCCTGAACCTTTGTGACAATCTTAGGCTTTATGATATGTGGATATTATCTTTACCTTGAATCCATGTTTGATTGAGGGGACTTACCTCCGAGGATGAATTTTGGTTGGTGATCATCATTCTTTTGAATAAATTGGAACTGCTGATGTCTATGGGGTTATAACCAATATGGGATCTGTAATAACTTAATAGGTTTTTATGTTGGTTGGGGTTCACTTTCCAGATATTCCGGTGGCTTTTAGGGTGCATTCCCGCACGGCGTATACGGTGCATATTTGATGTTGCGTATTTTTGCTGAAAAATATGCTTCATATTTCTGTGCCATTTACTTCAATGGGCTGTGAAATGCGCTGCGTATTTTTTTTTCATGCGCAGCAATATTCTGTGCGTATTTTATTTTGTCAGCTTGAATAAAGATAACTTTTGGCTCCGCCTTTCTCTCTGGAGTGCCGTTCGTTTCCGGCTTTTTTCAGAGCAAGCATGGCCTACTGCCGGATGGACATGAATGTGACGCAGCTAATTGGATTGGATAGTATTAAACAATATATGTGCCTTTATTAGCATAGTGTGAGTTAATTGAGCAGATTGCCTTGGAGTTTAATGTGCTTAATTAGTGCGCAATTTTGGTGCGAAAACAGCGCATGGGCAACCCTGCATGCATTTGGTGTAGTGGTGGACATAGTGCTGCGAGGGGGGTGGTTTTTGCTTGATATAGGAGATATTGTGATGTATTTGCCCTAGGTAGTGTAATGGTGGTCCTCTGTATGAATGTTTGTTTGTTTACCACACATTGTTTTTTTATATAACGTTTTTGTTTGTTTGCCATTACTTTTGGTGTTAGGTGGAAAATAATCCATGTTTGTGGGACTTACTACACCCTGACTATATGAATAAAAATGTGAAGAAAGAGGTGTGGGTCCATATTTTTCGGGAAATGTATCCGGATTGGGATGAGAAGGCGCGTGCTTTACGGAATAAAATACGTATGTTTGTTTTGTTTTCTCTTTTTTAGTATGCTCTATGGTGATGTCTCCAAACAGGAGGTCGGGATATGAGGACGGGATAGGAGGTCGGGATAGGAGGTTGGGATAGGAGGTCGGGATAGGAGGTCAGGACAGGAGGTTGGGATAGGAGGTCGGGATAGGAGGTCGGGATAGGAGGTCAGGACAGGAGGTCGTGGTATGAGGACGGGATATGGGGTTGGGATATGACAACAATATATGAGGACGGGATATGAAGTCAAAAGCTTCCTCCTTTGTTGATTTTCCTCCCCAACAAGGATGAGAAAGGAAAAACCAGGCAACGCCGGGTCCTCAGCTAGTCTAGATATATATATATTTTTTTTTTTAATTTATTTATTTATTTTTTCTCTCTTTCTCTCTCTCTCTCTGTTTCTCTATATGTATATATATATATATTTATTAATTTATCCAATTGTATTTGTAGGTGAAGATGTAAAAAACCTTTGGTGTTCTTTGAGGGACCAGCTTAGACGCTATGAAAATGCGAAAGAACAGAGTGGCTCATCCCCTGTCAGTAGCGGACGCTTTGCCTATTATGAGTCCCTTTTATTTTTACGCTCTGGACGAGAGCTTCGCCCGTAAGTTTTTTTTTATTTAAAAAATAAAAATACTTATCTTGTCCTCTTTATCCGGAGTTACATAGTGTGCCTTTTTTTGTTGTTGTATCTAGCGTCCACAATTTTGATATGGACATAGTAAGCAATCTTTTTTCTTTGTTCCTTTTTTTTTAGGCTTTTTTAGGGACTGAAAGCAGTAATTTTATTGTTTGAAATGGTCAGCTTGGCAACAGATCCTATGGACTGTTTTGCCAATAATTTTGCCTGAATTTTTATGGTCTTTATTTTTATTTTTTTGTCAGTTTTTTGTTCTTGTCCCTTGTTGAACATCTGGTATCAGTCTCTCTGTTTCTCCTTATGTTTTGACCTCCCTCCAGGTCTATCACATTTATTTTCTTTATTTGTTTTTTTTTGCGGGTAATTTTTTGGGACAAATTGTGAACCAAAAATTTTTTTTAACAATTTTTCTCATTTTAGATCTAGTGGTAATGTTGGTGGTCACAGTCAACGTGAAGATGAAGAAACCATTACCCTAGACTCTTCACCATCCCTGAGTAATCCAGAAGATGACCCTCCTTTGGCAAGCAATCAAGCGGCTTCGGGTGGCCCTTCAACTAGCCATATTCGGTCAACTTTGCATAGAGGCAGACACAAATGCCGTGAAGGGGGTTTAAATGTTAACAGGCAAAATGTGGAGTTTGAGGCTCTGTCTATGCTCCAGAGAGTAGAAAAGGAGGATGAGTGGGACCATTTGGCATGTACCTTAGCTTCTTGCCTTCGTAAGCTGCCAGTTGGCCGCCAGTGGCTCTGTGTTCCTATTCTGTTTGAAGTTGTTGAAATCTTTAATTCCCCTACTCCGATTCCAACTAATTTAGAAATAATTTAAGAGCTAAATAAGCTTAAACAAAGTAGATGCCAGTCTAGTCACTCTGCACCTCATGTAGCCCCACAAGCGAGTGCCACTCTTTCCTCCTCTGAGGATCAACCTCACAAGTGGTCCCAGCCTTCTTCCCGCCCAGCCTCAATAAGAGAACCATCTCATGTTTCTTTAAATTTAGGCAGATGTTCTAGTTTTCGACAAATGTTGGACTTTAGTCCACCGGAATTGGACAACTTACCTGCTTTTTCATACTGTCCAACAAATCGATCAAGCTCTCAGCCATCAGTCACTGCTACATCACCTGATGATTCGCCACCAGTATATCATTCTTAATAATTTGTTATTTTTTGGATGGCTTTTGAGTTTAAAATTACATGACATTGGTGTAGTATTTGTGATTACGTAGCACAGGTATATTTTTTGGCTTACCAAGAATTTTGGATTAGGCCACCTAGACATGCTGCAATGGTTCATAAAACATCGGAAAATTGAGTTCCAGAAAAGGGAGCTGTGTTTGTGCATGGGTTGTGCAAAAAGCTGTAGTTAGTAGATATCTGGAGTCCAAAATACGGAACTATATTCATTTTTTTCCCCTTGAAATTGAGTGTCAAGCTTGGCAAATGGTTAAATAGGGTGAAATTTGTGGTTACTTACCTGTGCATGCTAGTTGTCTTTCCTATAGCAATATTTTCTAACTTGCCAGGATTTGGTTTATCTTATTTTTTATTGGTAAAATCCGTTTTCTAAACTTTGGAGGAACATCGTGACTTGGGATTGTTGGTTACATAGTTACATAGTTAGTACGGTCGAAAAAAGACATATGTCCATCAAGTTCAACCAGGGAATTAAGGGGTAGGGGTGTGGTGCGATATTGGGGAAGGGAAGGGATTTTATATTTCTTCATAAGCATTAATCTTATTTTGTTCCAGGAATGTATCTAATCCTGTTTTAAAGCTGTTAATTGTTCCTGCTGTGACCAGTTCCTGAGGTAGACCGTTCCATAAATTCACAGTCCTCACGGTAAAGAAGGCGTGTCGCCCCTTGAGACTAAACTTTTTCTTCTCCAGACGGAGGGAGTGCCCCCTCGTCCTTTGGGGGGTTTCACCTGGAACAGTTTTTCTCCATATTTTTTGTATGGGCCATTTATATACTTATATACGTTCATCATATCCCCCCTTAAACGTCTCTTCTCAAGACTAAACAATTGTAACTCCTTTAATCGCTCCTCATAGCTAAGATGTTCCATGCCCCATATTAGTTTAGTCGTGCGTCTCTGCACCCTTTCCAGCTCCACAGTGTCCCTTTTATGTACAGGCGACCAAAACTGAACAGCATATTCCAGGTGAGGCCGTACCAATGCTTTATAAAGGGGGAGTATTATACACTATAGACCGTACCAATGCTTTATAAAGGGGGAGTATTATGTCCCTGTCCCTTGAGTCCATGCCTCTTTTGATACATGACAATATTCTGCCGGCTTTGGAAGCAGCAGCCTGACATTGTGCTATTCTGTAGTCTGTGATCTACAAGTACACCCAGATCCTTCTCTACCAGTGACTCTGCCAGTTTAATCCCCCCTAAGACATACGACGCATGCAGGTTATTAGTACCCAGATGCAGAACTTTACATTTATCCACTTTGAACCTCATTTGCCAAGTGGATGTCCAGACACTTAGTCTATCCAAGTCATCTTGTAACTTATACACATCCTCTATAGACTGTACCGTGCTACAAAGATTGGTGTCATCTGCAAAGATAAAAACAGAGCTGTTATTACCATCCTCTATATACAAAGCCCCCCCCCCCCTCTATATACACAGCCCCCCCTCTATATACAGAGCTGTTAATACCATCCTCTATATCATTGATAAATAAATTAAACAGCAGCGGGCCCAGTACTGAACCTTGGGGTCACCACTAATAACCGGGGACCAATCAGAGTACGAATCATTGACCACCACTCTCTGGGTACGATCCATGATCAGTGTTCAATCCAGTTACAAACTAAAATTTCCAAACCCAAAGACCTTAACTTACCTGTCAGACGTCTATGAGGGACAGTATCAAATGCTTTAGCAAAATCTAGAAACACTATATACACAGCCCCCCTCTATATCCACAGCCATTCCTCTATATACACAGCCCCCCTCTATATACACAGCCATTCCTCTATATACACAGCCCCCCTCTATATCCACAGCCATTCCTCTGTCAAGGCTTCTACTCACCTCTTCATAAAAGCAAATTAGATTGGTGACAACTTCTATCCTTAGTAAACCCATGCTGGCTATCACTTATTATACTATTATCCCCTATGTATTCCTGTATGTAATCCCTTATAAGTCCTTCAAACAATTTACCCACAAAGCACGTTAGACTTACCCGTCTATAGTTTCCTGGGGAAGACCTAGAGCCCTTTTTGAAGATTGGCACCACATTCGCCTTGCGCCAGTCCCTTGGCACAATACCAGACACCAGAGAATCTCTATATACAGGGGTACAGATATTACTGAACTTACCTCTCTAAGAACTCTTGGGTGCAATCCATCTGGCCCTGGAGATTTGCTTACATTTATATCACTTAAATTACCTTGTACCATCTCTACATTAAGCCAGTTCATTACATTACATGATGTGTTACCAACACTGACCTGTACATGATGTGTTACCAGCACTGACCTGTACATGATGTGTTACCAGTACTGACCTGTACATGATGTGTTACCAGCACTGACCTGTACATGATGTGTTACCAGCACTGACCTGTATATGATGTGTTACCAGCACTGACCTATACATGATGTGTTACCAGCACTGACCTGGCCAATGTCAGCTCCTTTTTCCATAGTTTATACAGAACTAAAGAACCCATTCAGTAGCTCCGCTTTCTCTTTATCGCCTGTGACAACCTCCCCATTATCATTATTAAGGGGTCCTACATGCTCTGTCCTTGTTTTTTTTGCATTTATATATCTAAAAAAATATTTAGGATTAGTTTTTCTTTCTTTGGCCACCTGTCTCTCGTTTTGAATTTTTGCTGTTTTTATTACATTTTTACAGATTTTATTAAGCTCTTTGTACTGTTTAAATGTTATCGTTGACCCATCAGATTTGTATTTTTTGAAGGCTTTTTTTGTTGTTGTTTATTGCTCTTTTAACATCATGTGTCAGCCAAGTAGGATTTAGTTTTAATCGTTTATATTTGTTCCCCTTTGGTATATATTTAGCTGTATAGTTATTTAGAGTTAATATAAAGATGTCCCATTTACCTTCTGTATCAGTATTTGAGAACCCCTCCCCCCAGTCTATGTCCTGTAGTGCAGATCTCAGCCCAGGGAAATTTGCCTTTTTAAAGTTATATGTTTTTGCCTTCCCGCCTGTCTTTGTTTTCTACATTTTAAGTGAAACGTAACTATATTGTGGTCGCTATTCCCAAGGTTTTCCCGCACAGTTACATTACCAACCAGCTCTGCATTGTTGGAAATGATCAGATCCCAAAAATATGGAGAAAAACTGTTCCAGGTTAAACCCCCCCAAAGGACGAGGGGGCACTCCCTCCGTCTGGAGAAGAAAAAGTTTAGTCTCAAGGGGCGACACGCCTTCTTTACCGTGAGGACTGTGAATTTATGGAACGGTCTACCTCAGGAACTGGTCACAGCAGGAACAATTAACAGCTTTAAAACATGATTAGATACATTCATGGAACAAAATAACATTAATGCTTATGAAGAAATATAAAATCCCATCCCTTCCCCAATATCGCGCCACACCCCTACCCCTTAATTCCCTGGTTGAACTTGATGGACATATGTCTTTTTTCGACCATACTAACTATGTAACAAGGCATCACTTCTTGTTGGGTCCTACACAAACTGGCCCATAAAATTATCCTGCAATAAATTTAGGAATTGTCACCCCTTTGTAGTTTTAGCCAACCCCCGACCCCAATCTATATCTGGATAGTTAAAATCTCCCATTATTACCACTGTACCTGCCCGGGCGGCCATCTCTATTTGTTTATGAAGCCGGTTGAGCCGGTTGAGCCGGTGTTTGGTTTTATAGATGACTATTTTTGGACAAATGTGGGGTTACATGAGATGGATAGTGCTTGTGTCTTTTTAGGTTACTGGTCAACTTTGTGTGTTAACATTGTTGGTTCTGTAAGCTATTTTTTTAAATTTTTTTAAATACGGTACTGTGATACTTTGTATACATTATTTTTTTATTTTTTCATTTTTTTGTAAGGTAGGGTTTCTTTATGCCATTTGTGAGACACATATCTTAAGACCCATATTGGAATTTCAAACTCCACATGTATTTTGCCCATAATGTTTGTGCATATCACATGTTTTGTTGTGGTACTTTGTTCTAAACAACACAATTGCACTTTTGTTTGTATATTGGCACTAAAAAGGGAGGCAGTGTTGAAAACCAAGCAGGTAGACAATGTTTTTTTTATTTTTTGGTTGCAATGCTGTTAGGATACAACACCTTTTTGAAGTGGATATGCCTTCATTAGTGATAAAACACACTATATCACCCTTTAAAAATATGGCAACATTGTATATTGTGTCATTGCATCCTTAAATTAATAGACATAATAAAACAAATGCTTGTGTTGTGAAAATAGATTATTTCATATTTTTTATGGGTTTTCAAGGCTACTAAAAGGAGGATCCAACAAATAAAGTCTAGTGGATGAGATGTATGATTGTAGTTTTCTCTCCGCTGTGACACAACGCAATCTCTCCAGCAGCGCCATTATCATCTAGTGGCCGGAGATAGCTAGCTGTGACAACGTTAATGATGAGGCACGATGCATGGGTCGGAGGAGTATGACAACATGCACCAGCACAATCAGTATATCCCGCCCTGCACCCTCAATGCTAGTCAATGTGAGTGTGCATGACAGACCCAACACCCCCTCACATAGGCTGGCATTGAGTGGTGTGTTTGGAGAGGTCATGATCCTCTATCCCCTGCGTCTGTATGCAACAGGCACAAAACAAAGCTTCATACGTCCGCTCTATGCTAGCGGTGCTAATTTTGAGTTTACTAGTGTTCCCAATGTCCGGACACCCGCACTCAGACATCTTAGGCCATATTTTATGGGTAGTCGATTACATGGGTAGGGCCAAAGTGCCCCTTTCATTTATTTATTTTAGTATGTGTTTGTGAAGTTTTAGTTTACTCTGTTTACTTGTATGTAACATTTATGTTTGCACTTTATGACCTCAATCTTTTGATTTAGAGTAATGTTATATTTTTGGGGATAAATGTTATTTTCCTTAAAAAAGTGTATTCAATGTGGTTATTTGGTTTGTGAATGTTGAAAATGTTTTGGGTAAATTAACAAAAAAGCTTTTTTAGTTAAATTATAAACCAAAAAGGGAAAAAAGGAATAAAAAAAAAAAAAAAAAGATCTTTCCAACAACCAAGTAACTAATCTTGCTTTTTTTTTTATGATTCATAGTTAACACACATTTTATGATATATTTATTAACACAAATCTCATTATAGTATGTGTTAAAAATAGCATCAAAACGACATGATACATTGTAACAACATAAATAAACAATTACCGTATTTTTCGTCCTAGAGGACGCACCGGCGTATAAGACGCACCCAATTATTTAGGGGCAAAATCTGAAAAAATAAAGATTTTGAACCCAATAGCGGTCTTCAACCTGCGGACCTCCAGATGTTGCAAAACTACAACTCCCAGCATGCCCGGACAGCCGTTGGCTGTCCGGGCATGCTGGGAGTTGTAGTTTTGCAACATCTGGAGGTCCGCAGATTGAAGACCACTGCATAGGAGGTAATACTCACGAGTCCCCACCGCTCCGGACCCGTCACCGCTGCCCTGGATGTCGCTCCATTGCTGTCGCCGTGTCCGCGTCGCTCTGGAACGTCTCTGCTGCCGGCCGGGTATCCTCGCTCTCCGTTGCCGCCATCACGTCGTTACGCACGCCGACGCACGTACGCGACGACGTGATGACAAGGAAGGAGAGCGCCGGTCATACAGGGGATCCCTGAACAGAGAAGACACCGAGGAGGCAGGTAAGGTCCCTCCCGGTGTCCTGTAAACCACTAACCTGGCTATTCAGTCGGGCTGTTCGGGACCGCCGCAGTGAAATCGCGGCGGTCCCGAACAGCCCGACTGAACAGCCGGGTTAGTGTCACTTTCCCTTCAGAAGTGGCGGTCAGCTTTGATCGCCGCATCTGAAGGATTAATACAGGGCATCACCGCGATCGGTGATGTCCTGTATTAGCCGCGGGTCCCGGCCGTTGATGGCCGCAGGGACCGCCGCGATAGGGGTGTATTCGCCATATAAGACGCACCGACTTTTTCCCCCCAGTTTTGGGGAAGAAAAAGTGCGTCTAATACGGCGAAAAATACGGTACACATTTTAGCATAGATAATCCAAAAATATGAATACAATAAACAGCACCAGCATCATATACCCCACGATAAGGATAGTACATGGTCAAACTTCCACTTCTCACACCTTGGCAAGAGTGTTCTTCACACTTTGATAGTATATTGCATCACACTTAACAAAGTGGAAGTCGCATCATGTTTTCCAACACTAGTAGCTGGTCCTGGATTCCATCACCCTGGTTTACTCAACACCGGCACAGAAGTATTGCCAGGGCACGGCACCTTGTGGAGCAATGAAATAGTCGGCAAAGACTTCCCGAATTTGCATTCCGTTGGTGTTAGGTTGTGAACCCTAGTTGACATGGGTGTGAAGGCTTGATGGTGGCATCAATACTTCTCCATCACGGATGTTATTGCGATTGAAGTTGGGAAGCATACAGCAAGCCTTCACCACAATATCAACTGTGTTCACGTCCAAACAGATTGCAGTATTCAGGACCCTCCACTGACTACTCATTATTCCAAAAGCGCATTCCACAACTCGACGTGCCCGAGCCAGCCTATAATTAAAAATCCTCCGGCGAGAATCCAGTTCTCTTTGTGCATATGGGCGCAGCAGGTTGGGCAATAATGGAAAAGCCTCATCCGATAACATCACAAAGGGAACAAGAACTGTGGAACCCGGAAGAGGTCTGGCAGCTGGGAGCGTGATGCAATCTCGAAGAATTTGCCTAACAATTGCAGATACTTGCAGCACCCGATAATCTCCAGTACTGCCATAGTTGCCAACATCAATGGCAACAAATCGAGAGTGAGCATCAGCCACCGGCATCAGTACAATCGAAAAATATTTTTTATAATTATAAAATCGAGTGCGGTGGCTGCTGCACCCTGATATGTTTGCCATCAACTCCACCTATGAAGTTTGGAAAATTGGCTACAGTGTGAAAGCCTGCTACAACCTGTAACCAAGTCTCCTCGGATGGGCACGGCATCTCAGTGGGCTACAATTTCTGCCAGATCACGCTGAATGTACACCTTCCAATTCTGGAGATAGTCGAAACACCAACTCTGAATTGAAGGAGCAGGGATGCATAGCTCTCTCCTGTGGCAAAAAATCTGCAAAGAAAACAGAAAAAGAACAATTAGTTAGCTAATCAAAAACATTATATCTTATTTGTAAACATAGTGTAATCACCCAAACTTTATAACAGGAATAAAGAATAAGGGTCCCTCACAGACAAACAATTAATATAGGCAACATTGTGCATTGATTTCACATCAAAGAGGTTATGTACAAATTTGGCAATGAATGACCACCACACACCTTAACTACACAATGTACAATGTATTTGCTGTGTGAAAACAAATAGGACTTACCGCAAGGTGATGAGTAAACGATCCTTGGGTGAAATTGGCCTCCGCATACAGGTAGTGGTCATAGTCAAATCATCTTTGATGACATCAGGAAGGTGATGAAACATCAACTTTGGCAGTCGGCAATAATTTTTACATTTTACATCATCCCTTAAATGATTAAAAAATTAAAAAAATTAACACAAGGTTTAACAAGTAGGAAGGAAACAATATACAATGATTGGCAAAAAAAAATACCCACCTTCGCAAATCTTGATAGACCACTGAAAGAAAACCTTTTGACGAGCGAAGAAATGGATACACCCAGAATCTTCGTCTACGGGGCTCCTAGTATGTAAGGAAGGCAAATCAAGGTAAGGTAAATAATCACCAGACACACAGTGCCATAGGATGTTACAAAAAGGTACAAAAAGCAACATTGAAAAGTCATCCAAAAAAAAATAAAAAATAAAAGCGATAAACAGATACATTTTATGTCAAGGTACTAAAAGGGCCACAGTAAAAGCATATTCACCTCTAAACTAAACTCCGGAACAAAACACTAACTGACAGCGAAAGAGGTTGTATCACATAGCACTGTATCCTACTGGAAGAAACTCTTCAAAATGGAAAATACACAATCTGAGGAACACAACAAAACATAATTACTGAAATGGTTAACATTCATTAATATTCAGTTTTCCCAAACAAAAAAACCTGTCTGGAAAAAAAATGAGGAATAACACATTGTTAACACACCAGAATACCCCTTTTTTAACCTACTCGGTCTGAAAAAACACTGTTTTATGAACAAGCATATTTGAGACACCATATAGCGGCATCATTGAAATAAAAAAAAAGAAAACATGGGTTGCTATGGGCAACAATGCAACTTTTCAGGAGGACAGGTTTGTATAAATCACCACCATACTGGCAAGGTTCAATGTAGAACAAATAAGTGTAAATACAAAGCTGAACTTCGTGCCACACACAAGCAATCCAAATCAATTAGACAAAAACACAGGCAATTAAGGTCTAATATGACATTTACCGGATTCTGCTGGGGCAGTCGGCGAAGAATCATGATTATTAGCATGACAAACACCCTCAGGTATGGCCGGCGCAAACGTAATGGTCCACTACCAGGCATGGTAAAGACTTTACCAAAAGCACACCACAACTGGCTCAAAAAAGACAAGGAAAATCATTGATTGCTTAAATTGGGAAAAGCTGAGTACTTTCCCAGCTTTTTTTTTTTGGAAAGAAAGGTCAGGAGAACAAGACTTTATTGTTCACAGCCAAGAACAAGGTTATTTTGTTCATGCGACTTTGCTGCGTAAAATACGTATCGGCATAAAATATGCAGATGCGTAAAAATGTGAATAAAACGCAAGTCCGGAAAAAAGCAAAAACATACGCATTTAACTGCGTCAAATACGCACCGTATACGCCGTGTGGGAATGCACCCTTAATGCATACCGAATAAAAGCTATATTTTAGGCACTTCCCCTTTATATTTATGACTCCAGGACATATCCTCACATGGGGGATCCACATCTGAGGACATGGGGCAAGGAATCCTGGGAAGGTGGGAACAAGGGTGGGCCGGATGACCCTGAATCACATGCAGCTTGCAGCCTAACAGAAGCCTGTCACCCCTGGGATGTCACAGCCCTATATAATCGGCAGCCATATTGCAGCCAGTCACTTCAGCCTTACATTGCAGAGAGATAGATAGGGACAGACAGCGCTGTGTATTACACAGAAAAGCTTTTTCCAGCAGCAATTAACCTCCTAGTCCAGTCAGTGTTCTATTACAGAGAGCAGTTTGTTTGTCACAGAAAAGCATTCTTACTGCAGCGATCCACCTCCCAGTCACTGTCTACAGTGTTCTATTATAGAGAGGATCAGAGGTCAGTGTGTGGCACAGTGTGTTGCAAAAACAGAAGCAATTCAGCTCAAGCACAAATCCTGCCTAGAAGCACTGGTAGGGAAGGGAGTGAGATTGAGAAAGTGCAATTTTGGCTGTAGTACAACTGTGTGCTGCAGCACTGGTGTCTACTGCTGGTGTAGTGCACAAAAACTTTTTTAAGCGCACTGTAGCACAGTTTTCTGCCCTCATAAGTGCATACCACATATGTACATCTAAGTAGGGTACAATTTTGCTCCTGATAAAGTCTTAAGGGCCTAGCTACTGTGAAAGGACAGTGAAAATTACTCATCGGCTGGTGTTGTACACAAAAACTTTTTTAAGTGTACTGTAGCACATTTTTCTGCTCTCAGAAGTGCAAACTACACACCTAGATCTAAGTGTTGTACCATTTTGTTCCTGATAAAGTCTTAAGGGCCTAGTGACTGTGAAAGACCAGCCAAAAGTACACACCTGCTGCTGTTTTAGACAAATACTGTTTTAAGCGTAGTGGAGCGTATAGTACTCCCCTCATATATGCACTAAGTATGTCAGGCAGAGAAGTGACAGGACGTGCACAGAGAAGTGGCAGAGGCCTAAATCCTTCAGGCAGAGGTCACAGCGGACTAAGGGCGAGTGACAGCAGGAGTCACAGCGAGAGGCCTGATCTCCTGGTATCAGCCAGCGGTCGTGTCTCGACCAGCAACCCATCTGCCATCATTGATTTGTTAACACTGTCATCCATTTAGCCAAGTGACATCTGATACCTCCAGTCAACAGTCGATGGGTTCCTCAGACACAACCTTCAGTTGGCATGACCCGGAGAAGTCCCCGTCCTATTATGTCCCCTCCCCTATAGAAGTATCTTATGCTTTGGGTTCACCTCCACTATTCACTGAGGACGATCTAATAGAGGACAGTCGGCAACTACTGCCCAGCCAAGAAGTGGAGGAGACATCCGCCGCTTCCTCCGCAAGGCAGGCAAGTAGTGATGAGGAGAGTGAAGTGGGAGGCTGTGTGGCCAGGGTTTAGGTTCCTGAAGCAGACACTGTTGAGAAACCTGAGGAGGACATCAGTGACGTGCAGACACTTGTTGATAATGATGAAGCCGATCGCACTTGGAAGCTGGGTGTAGAAGGGGCTTCATCATCATCATCAGGAGAAGAGGGTTGCAGGTTGCCTGTGAGGCAGTAGCTGAGCGAGCAAGGTGGCAGCATGGTTGGCAATCAGCATGGTGCCCGAAGTGGAAATTCTGGACCAAAACGTGCCCGGGGGAGACCACCTGCTTCGTGCCAGCCTACCTTACCGGGAGGTAGTAGAACAGTGGTTCCTGGAGATGGCAGTACTAGCAGTCAATCAGTGCAACTTTTGGAGGGAAAATCAGCTACTCAGCGGTGTGGCAGATTTTCATCAAACATCCGGAGGAGGTTAACATAGCCACATGCAAGATGTGTCGGCAGAAGGTGAAGCATGGCCAGGGTCCCAATGTTGGCACCACGGCCCTGCATCCTCATATGCTTCACCACCATAAAGCGGCCTGGGAGAACCGTGGCTCCAATGTAGTGGTCCAGCCTGCTGCATCACCCAGTGGCACGCCACTCCCTCTTTCAGCCAGCCAAGGCTCCACCACCTCAGCTGAAGGGAGCTGTGTGTCAAACCCTGTTTCTGTCGATCCAGATGCTCCTGCTCCTCCTACGTCGAGTCACTTTTTCTGCATGCAATCCATCGGCAAAGCCATGTCCAAGAGACAACAGTATGCGCCCACTCATCCAACATCACAGAAGCTGAATGTGCTCCTTTCCAAGTTGCTGGTGCTGCAGTCCCTCCCTGTTCAAGTGGTGGACTCTGCACCTTTCAGAGAACTGATGGCTTGTGTCGAGCCTGGCATTTGCTCAGGCCCTTTGAGGAAGCCACATTATTAGTAAATCGCCAGGATTATGGGATTAACGACATCATTCCACTGATTCATTTCTTACAAGTGTTGGAAACGATGGCTTATCGGGGCAAAGGAGACGTGGCGCCTACATCTCATGGCGACATGAGCCCTCTGAGGGCTGAACTGGAGTAGGAGGAGAAGGGGGAGGGGCACAGTGGAGCACAGTTTAGATTTTGCGAAATGGGCGGTTTTTCTAGTAATCTGACAGGAGAGGAGGAGCAGGAGCAGCCAGAGCAGCTAGAGGGTTATCGCTAGAAGGCGAGACAGAGGACCCAGACACACAGTGGCAGTATGCAGTGGAGATGGAGGCAGGGAGTCCCTCCGAGTCACTTGCACAAATGGCAGGATGCATGCTCACTTGCTTGCATAGTGACCGCTGAATTGTCCCCATTCGGCAGCGGGATGACTTCTGGCTCCCCATCGTATTGGACCCTCGCTTCCGGCACAATATGGAGGCCTTTTTTACACCCACTGAGAGGGAGGAAAAACTGGCCTACTACAGAGACATCCTACATAGTCAGTTGGCCGATGCCTATCTATGCCATCGTCCATCCTCTCGCTGGTCTGACTCGGGGGGCCCTCTGTGCTCACCTTCCCCTGCCATGGCTGCTGGGGGAGGGGTGGGGTGGCAGGAGCAGTACCAGCACCATCAGCAGCAGCCTGAGTCTACAGTCGCTGATGAGTACCTTTCTTCAACCCCATAGTGAAGCAACTCATCAGCAGCAGGTAGACCTGGAGCAGGACCTGAACCAGCAGGTGGTGGCATACCTTGACAAGCTCATGCCAACACATCTTGAAGATCCGCTGGACTTCTGGGCAGCCAAACTTGATTTGTGGCCACAACTAGCAGAGTTTGCCCTGGAAAAGCTGTCCTGCCCAACCAGTAGTGTGCCATCAGAGCGGGTGTTATCAGAGTGCGGCGGGGGCCAAAGTCACCCCAAGGAGAACTCATCTGTCAATGAAAAATGTGGAGGGACTAACCTTTGTGATGATGAATCAGGCATGGATCAGCCAGGATTACCACCCACCAATGCCTGATGCATCAGAGTAGATTAACCATGGTGCCACACCAACACTTCACAATTATGGATAGTGCCAAACAGATTTATGGTGCTGCTTCCCAGTTACAAACATTTCTCCACATCAGACCTTTTTTCACGCACCTTCGTCACCGGGTACTGGTATTGCCACCCACCGCACCACTCTGTCACCAGGTCCCTTTCAGGACTCCTGATGCTGCTGCGGCCACCTCCAGGCTGTCTCATTCTGCCACCATATGTTCTCCTCATGCTAGGCTGTGCCATTCAGCCACTATATGGTCTCCTCTTGCTGCTGCAAACTCCAGGCTTTGCCATTCAGCTACTATATGGTCTCCTCATGCTTCTTCCACCTCCAGGCTGTGTCATTCAGCCACATTACCTAAAAAAAATTTTTATGATAGCACTAGCTACCATAAATCTTCAATTTAAATTAGAAAATTCATCTTTTAATCTTAGGGATTGTGAAGCCCTATTGTCTCCTCTTGCTGCTGCCAATTCCAGGCTGTGTCATTCTTTCAGATTATGGTCTCCTCATGCTGCTGCCCCCTCTTTATGGAAAATTCACCAAAATGGCCGAATCAAATTTTTCAGAAATTCGCTCATCTCTAAAAGTAACCAAACACAGCAAATTTTCATTGTCAAAGGGTTAAATAATTTAACCACGCTGTGCTATTTACAGAAGATAAAATGAGAAATGCAAACTTGGAATGACAGGTGGACAAGAAAAACTGTTCAATAGCAAAAAGACAGAATTGTAGATTAGAGAATTGGTACATTAAATTGGTTAAATAATTTAAACATGGATACACGCCATCTGTTTAACCCCTTGCCGCAAATGGACTTTCATTAACATCCATCTGCGGCTCCCGAGGTATGACATGTGCTCAGCAGGTGAGCGTGCATCATACCCGGCGGGTCCCGGTTGCTAAAGGCAACCAGGACCCTCGGCTAATGCCGGACACCCCCGATCGGGCTTATGTCCAGCACTAACCCTTTTAGACGCGGAGATCAAACTTGATCACGGAGTCTAAAATGAAAGTAAACATTGACGGTTAGCTCAGTGGTACTGTTCAGGACTGCCGCGGGGAAATTGCGGCATCCCAAACAGCGTGCAGGATGCAAGGAGGATCCCTACCTGCCTCCTCGCTGTCCGATCGCCGAATGACTTCTTTGTGGCTGAGATCCAGGCAGGAGCAGTCGAGTGGCGATAACACTGGTCAATGCCATGCTATTGCATAGCAATGATCAGTGTAGGAAATCAGTGTGTGCAGTGTTATAGTACCCTATGAAAATAAATGTGATTTAACCCCTTCCCTAAAAAAAAGTTGGAATCACCCCCTTTTCCCATTGAAAAAATAAACTGTGTAAATAAAAGTAAACATAAACTTATTTGGTATAATCGCGTGCGAATCGCGTGCGTAAATATTCTAACTATAAAAATATAAAAATATATCGTTAATTAAACCGCACGGTCAATGGCGTACACATAAAAAGAAAATTCCAAAATCCAAAATAGCGTATTTTTGGTCACTTTTTATAGCATAAGAAAATGAATAAAAAGTGATCAAAACAAAAATGGTACCAATAAAAACTTCAGATCACGGCACCAATAATTAGCCCTCATACCACCCCTTATATGGAAAGATTAAAAAGTTATAGGGGTCAGAAGAGGACATTTTTCAACGTATTAATTTTGGTGCATGCAGTTATTATTTTTTTCTAGTAGTAAAATAAAATCAAACCTATATAAAATGGGAATGGTTGTGACCGTATGGACCTACATAATAAATATAAGGTGCAATTTTACTGAAAAACTGCACTGCGTAGAATTGGAAGGTGCTAAAAATTACAAAAGGGCTTTTTTTTTTCAATTTTCCCCACAAATAATTTTCTTCTGGTTTCGCCATAGATTTTGTAGTGAAATTATTAATGTATTACAAAGTAAAATTGTTGCCACAAAGAACAAGCCCTCATATTGATTTTTAGGTGGAAAATTGAAAGTGTTATGATTTTTAGAAGGTGAGGAGGAAAAAACAAAAGTGCATAAATGAAAAATCGCCAAAGAGGGAAGGGGTTAAAATTGTAAATACAAGAGTGTGGGGGAAATAAATAATGGTCGGGTTTAAATATGGACATTTATCGCTGAAGTATATTTTGAAAGAAAAAATAAACATTTAAAACGTACATCTGTACATTGTCTTAATTTTTGCAAATGAAAAAGAGGTAAATAAAATGAGAAAAAAAAAGAGCAAACACGTTTAGTCAGACACGGCGATCAAAGCTGACCGCCGTGTCTGAAGGGAAAGTGACACTAACCCGGTTGTTCAGTCGGGCTGTACGGGACCACAGCGATCTCACCGCGGCGGTCCCGAACAGCCCGACTGAATAGCCGGGTTAGTGCCTACAGGACACCGGGAGGGACCTTACCTGCCTCCTCGGTGTCTTCTCTGTTCAGGGATCCCCTGTATGGCCGGCGCTCTCCTTGCTCGTCATCACGTCGTCGCGTACGTGCGTCGGCGTGCGTAACGACGTGATTACGGCGACGGAGAGCGAGGATACCCGGCCGGCAGCAGAGACGTTCCGGAGCGACGGGGACGCGGCGACAGCGATGGAGCGACATCCAGGGCAGCGGTGACGGGTCCGGAGCGGCAGGGACACGTGAGTATTACCTCCTATACAGTGGTCTTCAATCTGCGGACCTCCAGATGTTGCAAAACTACAACTCCCAGCATGCCCGGACAGCCGTTGGCTGTCCGGGCATGCTGGGAGTTGTAGTTTTGCAACATCTGGAGGTCCGCAGGTTGAAGACCACTATTGGGTTCAAAATCTTTATTTTTTTAGATTTTGCCCCTAAAAATTAGGTGCGTCTTATACGCCGGTGCGTCCTATAGGGCGAAAAATACGGTAAATAAAAAATAAATACTATATTTGAAAGAGGACATAACCAAACATGACACATTGTTATAACACATAACCTTATGTAATTAGAACAGTATAACAATGGACTAAACTGTACAGGGGTTCTGCCGACATTTTCGAAAGGTTGCCGCCACCCTGGTCTATATTTGTGCATTTTTTTTATGAGATGCGCCAATTGATGCGCTTAAGTTAAAAAGACGCATATAGTAAATATCTTCCACTGCCTATGTCAAAATGGAATTCTGCTTCTCTCAGTCATTTATGTTAAAGGGGTACTCCCGTGGAAAACTTTTTTTTTTTAATCAACCGGTGCCAGAAAGTTAAACAGATTTGTAAATTACTTCTATTAAAAAATCTTAATCCTTCCAGTACTTTTTAGGGGCTGTATACTACAGAGGAAATTCTTTTCTTTTTAGATTTCTCTCTCTGCTGACATCACAAGCACAGTGCTCTCTGCTGACCTCTGCTGTCCATTTTAGGAACTGTCCAGAGCAGGAGAAAATCCCCATAGCAAACATATGCTGCTCTGGACAGTTCCTAAAATGGACAGCAGAGGTCAGCAGAGAGCACTGTGCTTGTGATGTCAGCAGAGAGAGAAATCTAAAAAGAAAAGAATTTCCTCTGTAGTATACAGCCCCTAAAAAGCACTGGAACGATTAAGATTTTTTAATAGAAGTAATTTACAAATCTGTTTAACTTTTTGGCACCAGTTGATTTTTTAAAAATTATTTCCACGGGTGTACCCCTTTAAAATGGAATTTAAGCAAAAGGCGGAAAAAAATTGTGCAAATACCAAGAATTGCGCAATGATGCACAAACAGCTTGATAAATTTCCCCTATGTTCCTATAGCTGGACAATTTATGGCCTATCTTAGTGTGAATTCTCCACATCTATTATCTTAACCCTTGCATATCTGTGAGATGTAACCTGTGTCTTCTACTTGTGAGCTTAGATTTGCTTCAGACTTGATAAAGGGAGGAATCCCGAAACTTCTCTACAAAATTCTGTTAGTCCAATAAAAAAGGTTATTACAAGATACTGCAACATTTTATGATTTTTCATCTGCACCACTGGACTTATACGGCTACTCAAATTTACAATAATATGAAGATTTATTCAAAACTTCTCGGATAAAGTTCTGAAAGGCAGTAAAGGTCTTCAGTCCATCATTTAGTGGCGCACCAGCATTTGTAATTGCAGAATTTTAGTTTTCATACATTCGGGCTGTTTTTTTCAATTTTTTATTATTATTATTATCCGACTAGAAGCAACACGACAATTCATCTTAAAATTAAAGCTGTCAGAAACCGCGAAGTCAAACATTCATTTGGCTCCATCATTAATAAATCTTACGAAAGTTAAACAGGACGTTTCCACGTTGCGACTCAATGTTTCTTACCGGCGCTCCTTAAGGTAAACCCTGCAGTCATCTAGAAGTTACCGAGTTAATGCCCAATTATTCCGCACCGGGTGACCTTGTTCCTAAACCTTTCCCTTTGTGCCTCGTCCTATTAAATCACTATAGTGTAAAACAGTTACAGTGAAACAATTTACTGCCTAAATAATTTATCTCGATTCCGCACAGAAAGTCTTTGAGAGATTCATCAGCTAATAAAGGAAATTGATTTTGGAAGCCAAAGTCAATACGAGGTTAGAAAGACATTGTACTCCGTCTTAGGAAGCTTCGATGCTACATTTACTTTCAGAGTGATTTGAAGTATAAAAAACCCAAAGTAGCGAAACGCGTTGTTGTAGGAATCAGCAAAGACAACAGGGATGATATTGGTGATGGCTATCTGCGGTCCGGCTAATGAAGAATCCCACAGGGACACTTAAGTAATCGCTTAGTAATTAGATGCACAGTATACACTGTCTCATCAGCCGCTCTCCCTCTGCTAAAAGATGAATGTATATAATATTCACCACTTTGACGTCTATAAGATTTTATACTCATTTCATATATTACAAGAAGAGATCATTTTGCACAGATGCAGCAGAAATGAGTTTGTCAGTGTTAGGCTCGATTCACATCTTGGTTTTACACTACGGGTGTACGGCTGGGGGAGGGGCAAACCGTACGCTCCCGTACCCCAGTCGGACCAGCACTAAACTCCATTCACTTAAATGAGCCAACCGGAGTCAAACGGTGACTCCGGTCGGCTCATTTTTTACCTGTATCCAGTTTTGTGACCGGACCTAAAACCGTAGTATGCTTAGTAACCGTAGTCGACGGAATTGCTCATAGTCCCATAGACTTCAATGGGATGTCTAGTAATTCCATAGGTTTAAATTACTAGACATTTATCCTCTATGCAAGGCATTGGGGATATGATGTCTGATCGCGAGAGTCTGACCGCTGGGACCCCCCGTGATCTCCGTACACACATAATGTTCAGAGCGCTTGGCTCGGGAGGCCGCGGTCGTGATGTCACATCACGTCCCCTCGTGATGTCGCGTCACACCATTCATGTCACGCAATAACCATGTAGACACACTTTAAAGGGGTTTTCCAGAACTTTTCTATCCTCAGAGTAGCTCATTAATATTACATTGGTGGGCATCCAACAACTTTACCAATCAGATGTCTTGTCAGACCAGCGTTGTTGGCATATACAACGAAAGAGTCATAAGCAGTCAGTGCCGCTCATTGTTTAGTGGCCATATTGGGTTACTGCAGCTCAGCTTCCATTGATGTGAGTAGAATCTAAGCTGCAGGAACCTAGCACAACAATGTGTGGCGCTGTCTGCTTTTTCTGCTCTCTGCACGTGCGGGTGCAAGAACAAACAGGTCAATTGTGTCAGATATAGCATTAAAAAATGGCAAATGTGCAGATCTATTGTACAATATATTTTTCTCATTGTTTGTTCCAGTCCTGTTATTGGCTACAAGTACTTACCTAAATACTACGCTTGACACCTGAACCCAGCCTGATCGACTTCCCTAGTGGGGCATTAAAAAGGTTAAAAAAAATGTAAATATAATTTTTCAAAAATAGGAAACATAATACTAAAATAAAATTGTATTTGCATAATTATAATGTGTAACAGGTGCATGGTGTTCCATGGTGTTACAATCTAGTCCTGACACCAGTTAGTTCCACTATACATGTCTTATAAACCAAAAAAGCAGCCCCTTGAAAAAAGAATATCCATCCAAATTGTGCGTAGGGTTACGGAGAGCACATACAGTATGGGTAAGCTGATGACGGGAGTGATTTACACGCACCGTGCACTTTATATGCCCATTTATATTGAAGATGAGCACAATTATTGGTGTGAGATCCGTGTGGACATTTAGAGCATTGTGATTGGGCCAATGTCCGGCATTAAAGGGGTACTGCGCTGCCAGACATCTTATCCCCTATCCAAAGTGGAAGTGGTCTGATCATGGGGGTTTTGCTGCTGGGGCCCCCTACGATTTCCAGCAGCACCCAGCATTCTAAACAAACGCGGGGTTTCTTTGGCAGTGGTCGTGACATCATGACCACGCCCCCTCATGAAGTCATGCCACGCTCTCTCCATAGACATAAATGGAGGGGTGTGGTGTGACATAATGAGGGGCATGGTCATGACATCACGAGGAGGTGTGGCCATGACATCACGATCACGGCCACCGGCTCAGAGCACAGCGTTCTGAATAAAATGTTCAGAACGCTGGAGCCCTGGAGTGCCCCTTTAACCCATTAGATGCCCCAAAGTTAATAATCGCAGTAATCGAAAGGTCCAGATCACCTGGGAGGACAGTGTGAAGTCCCTTACCTGCCTCTCATCGTCTAAATGGCGCTCCAATGCTAAGAGAAAGCCATGACAGGCTGGAGCCATGACCGTTTTCCTCATCGATTGCAGCAGATCGCTTGGTGACTCAAGTAGGAAACGGACAATTTACTCCATCAGGAATAAGCTAAACAAATTCTGCCCCTCCATAGCTTTGACATTGCGCCAGAATCATGAGGAAAGGACACAAAACCCCCGAACGACTAAAAGCCTCTAGTGACATATGAGAGGAATGGAATAACCCAGTGGATATTTTTTTCCATCTTTGTATGAAGCATTGTATAACTTCTTCATTCAAGATGCGAAAATGTTCCAGAAATGTCAAACATCACAGTAAATGCTGTTACCAGCCCGATGTCTTCTTTTTAGAAAGCAATAATGTATCATCAAAATAATCATGCCATAACAATCTGGTGTATCTAACCTTGGGTGACATTTCTGTTTATCATCTTCCAAACATGTAAAATCTGGTATTATCTAAAAGAAAGTCATCCTGTGGGAAGTGCTGGAGAGAAGTAGGAGGAGGTTTGAAAAAGCCCAAAAAATTACGAGAAAAAAAATAAGAGTTTGAAAATTCACTGATTCTATGCACTCACACGCCATCAAATAGCAACAATATAATATAATAATAAATAATAATGTTCTTATCACTAGGATAAACAAAAGATTATACTCGTCAGCCCCAGAATTCAAGACATCCCTGTGAAATCACAGATCCCAATTACCTCTCCGACATGTTTCGAAACAGCTGCTTTCTTCTTCATGCTGCCCATATTATTATTATTATTATTATTATTATTATTATTATTATTATTATTAATAATAATAATAATAATAATAATAATAATCTACAGTAGTCATCATCTTGTTTGTCATCATAATTTGTAGTATTAATAACTATAATATAGGGCACCAGTAGTAACATTTATCTAGGCTTGAACTGATGGTGGGAAATTTCTGCCACATGTGCTGTATATCTGGCATATATAGTGTCCAGATCAATCTATTATGGATTTAATGGGGGGGGGGGGATTTATTATTTGGGGTGTCTTCTCTTTTTGGGCAGATTTTTTAAGCAGTGTTTGAGCACTTATTAATTATTATAATGTGCACATTTCTTCACAACATTCTGTTAAAAAAAAGTTGACCAGCCGTCAAGCCCCCTCCCATAGACTTGCATTGAGGGGGCGGGATGAAGTCATGAGGGGGCGGGGCTATGACGTTACGAGTTCCCGGCACCAGCTCCAGCGTTCGGAACGGTTTGTTCCAAAAGCTGAGCAGTGGAGTACCCTTTAAGATAAGATCAGGATGACACTAATTTGGACTTCTTCCTTACATGGACACCATTGGTTAAATTTATAGATTCTACAAGCTCTTTCGTTAGATGAGCCCTAAGGAGAGAGACTCTGATTACTTTTTGGGATAAAGGGTAGATGGTAATGGGGGGAGGGGTATGGGTCCATAAATATAACAGATATAAGTTAAGGTCTAAGCAGTAGGTTGTTCTGCGCAATCCGCTTGATACATTATTGAAGATGTTCTGATTTACCTTTTGGAAAAGAAAAAAAAAAAAAAAAAAACACTGGTCCTGGTGGTTCAGGTGATGTTTAATTAGTCTCATTGGTGTCTACATTATGTTACAATTAATCCACATATATGAAGAGAGTACTCTTTAATTTGCATCATGCGGCACTATGAGTGGTCTGCTAATGCTGAGCTGATTTGCCAGCTCCTGATGCCTTACTTTATTACTTTATGTGTTTTTGGATGAACTTTTTTTTCTTTTTTCTTTTAGTGTAAAAAAGAAGAAATGAACAAAAAAAAAAAAAAAAAAAAAAAAAAAACATACCTCCATGAGCTAGGTAACTAAACCACATACACTAGTGCAAATAAATAAAAGTTTATAATACCCACAAAAAATGGATTGTTTGCAGCCCCCCACAGATCACCCAGTCTTGTGTATTAGGGATTATTAAACAGCAATAACATTGTCAGCCTGTCATCTGAAATGAGGAGGGAATTCTATACACAGACTGACAACAACCCCCATCATTACCACTACAGACTATATAAGTGATTACAGTGCAGTTATATCAAGTGACTGACAACAACCCCCATCATTACCACTACAGACTATATAAGTGATTACAGTGCAGTTATATCAAGTGACTGACAACAACCCCCATCATTACCACTACAGACTATATAAGTGATTACAGTGCAGTTATATCAAGTGACTGACAACCACCCCCATCATTACCACTACAGACTATATAAGTGATTACAGTGCAGTTATATCAAGTGACTGACAACAACCCCCATCATTACCACTACAGACTATATAAGTGATTACAGTGCAGTTATATCAAGTGACTGACAACAACCCCCATCATTACCACTACAGACTATATAAGTGATTACAGACCATATAAGAGATTCAATACAATTATTTTAGGTAACTGACAACAACCTCCATCATTACCACTCCAACCATGTAAGTGATTATAGTGCATTTATATCAAGTGACTCACATGTATATAGTTGCCCCCTACCCATAAGTAGGTCCCTTGTAGATAGTTGCCCCTGATAGCTAAGCTGCCCCCCTCCCTGTAGGCAGCAGTCATTCTCCCATAGATAGTGCCACGCATTAGGTAGAAGTCCTCCTCCTTACTCTGTAGGTAGCAGCAACCCCAATAGCATTCCCAACCTGTAGGTAGCTGCCCCCACCCCTCCTCTATAGGTAGCAGTCCCCAACTGTAAGTAGTTGCCCCTCCTTGTAGGTAGCTGGTTCTCCCTCTGTACATTAATGCCCCCTCACCATGACTCATACTCACCTGCAGGCTCCCACCATTTGGCCTCTTCTCTTTGTCCTCTGCAGTCACACAGATGACATCACTCATGCGCCCTTTTGTGACTGCCAGCATAACGTTTCCAATAGCAACAAGAGTGATTGACAGGGCAAGAAGCGGATGGCTCTTTTACAACAATTTTAGAACCAAGCACCACATTTAACTTATAGTTAAAGTTGTCACAGCAGATGAGAAGCCAGACATTTATGGGCTGTCCAGGAAAGGTGGGATAATCCACCGGATCCGGGATGGTTGAGTGGCATTTGGCACCCCCAGGTCACTGGCACCCAAGGCAGAGCACCCGCCACATCTACCTCCTTGAGTAGGACAATGCTCTGATATCCCAATATATAAATGAACTCTGGCAGCAGTGAGTAAGGGGGCAGCATGATTACACTCTATATAAGGTTATTCTCGTACACCCTGTATGGGGAAACTCCGGCAACATTGTATGGCACTGTGTATGGCGGCACTAGGACTAAACTGCATAAAGGGTGACTATACTAGGTTTTTTTGTGGTTATTTTTGACTGACACTGTTTAAAGGGTTTGTCTAGTTTAGAAACACATTTTCATACAGTAGAGCGGGGGTCAGATAGAAGGAAGCACTGCTGCAGGGTCGCACAGGGGGTGTTTGTAACCATAGAGACACATAGGTCTGCGCAGGAGATGTGTACAATAAGTGTGGAAGTTAAAGGGGTTATCCGGCCAAAAACATCTTATTCTCTTTCCAAAGGATAGGGGATTAGATGTCTGATCGCGGGGTCGGCATGCACACCCCCTCCCATAGACATGAATGGAGGGGCATGGCGTGAAAACAAAGAGCTTTCCGAGACTGGAGACGCAGCCCCAAATAGAATGCGGGTGCTGCTCTTTGGCCAAATAACCCCTTTAAGCAGTGATGTCCAATTGTGTACAGCCCGCTATACTTGGAGGTGGAGATCACTGATATAACGCACTGTATCTATCTTGGTTATTGACAATGGACACTTATGGATATTAGAATTAAACCACTTACTGTAGATTATTAATGCACGAGCACATGCGGCGCCGTAAACCGCATTTTAACCTCAGTTGTGATGCCGACAATGAGATGACACGAGCAGTTGGGAAAGCAGCTGGACGACATAGTTCATTCTCCGCAGGCCTCACAGACAACACATGTTGGATTTCCCTGGATAGGACATTACAAAGACATCTTTACTTTATGCCTTGTTGAAAGTCAAAAGCAAAAAAGCAACATTAGAGAACATAAGGGAACATGTTCACTGCAGGTAATGGCTTCTTAGGATGCGTCATTCTCTACTGACTGAAATCTTCACATAGTAGCGGAGATGAACTTCATTGTATTGGGGGGGGGGGGGATCTATCGTTCTTTTATCATTCAATTACTTACATGTTATACGCATAGAACTGTGAAAACATTTAAACAAGATGCAAAGTGAATGAAAAGAAATGTAAATCCGGTCAGTATTTGGTGCGCTTTGTCTTCAGCGACGGTTCCTCTCGTTCTCTCAGTTTGTGAAGGATCTCAGCCGGGAGGTTGTGTCAGACATCTTGGAGGACTGAGCTCAGATCTTCTGTATCTGCTGAGACCTTTAGTCTCTTCATGTAATCCCCAACAGGATGATGTGAGATCGCGCTCTAGAGGGCCGCACCATCACCTCCAGGACTCCCGGTTCTTCTTCAGGCTGGAGATAGTCCTTACAGACATTGGTTGTATGTTCGGGGTGATTGTCCAGCTGTAGGATATGTGTTTCTGCACCCAAGTTCCTATGTTCTTGTACATAGTTGAGATTCTTGGCCTTGTTTACACAGCATAGTACGGCTTTTTGGCCACAACTCTGATCTACAATTCTGGAGACCACTTCTGGTCAGACTTCACACCAACAGAGATGCCAGTTCTGCCATGATGACGCTGCTGAACTGCTTCTTATTTAGATGGAAAGTAAGCAAAATGGGGGAGATTTATCAAAACCTGTGCAGAGGAAAACTTGCCCGGTTGCCCATAGCAACCAATCAGATCGCTTCTTTTATTTTTAGGAAGACATGTGAAAAATTAAACAACTGATCTGATTGGTTGCTATTGGCAACTGGACAACTTTCCTTCTGCACAGGTTTTGATAAATCTCCCCCAATGTGTTTTTCAGCATTCCTAGGCCCACCACTGCATCTAAGATCCTCAATTGTGTCCATTTTTTGTGCTTATTAAGATAGTTTGAACAGATCATCTTTAAACCCCAATTTGCTGTGATATTTTTGCCAGGGAGAGACCTTGGTGATGCAGTATCATTTCTTTGTGCTGTTGAGCTTTGTTTTGCCATTGTGTATGACCTATGACACTGTCTTATACACCTTTGTATCAGAGTTTGGTTGTTCCTTCTCCAGTTTTAAGCCCCCAACACAGCTGTTTCTGTTTCAGATAATGAATGTGTTTCAACCTACATATGAAAAAAATTAGCAACTTGCTTATTTTATATGCCAATTTTCGTCCACCTGAACCACTATGGAACGACTCTCCTTTCTGGTCCTCTGTATTAACCCCTTCACGACCACAGACGTAAATGTACGTCCTGGCATGGCGGGACTTCCCGCACCAGGACGTACATTTACGTCCTGTGTATGACCGCGAGCATCGGAACGGTGCTCGTGTCATACACGGCAGGGGACCCGCCCGTAATGGCCGACATCTTTGATTGGATGATCGGATCGCCCACAGCGCTGCCGCGGCGATCCCATCATCCAGCATGGCGGCCGGAGGTCCTCTCACCAGGCTCCAGCCGTCTCCCGGGGTCTTCTGCTCTGGTCTGCGATACAGAGCACTGCACAGTATTAGCAATCAAAGGATTGCTATAGATAGTCCCCTATGGGGACATAAAAAGTGTAAAAAAAAAGTTGAAAAATGTAAAAAAAAAAAGTGAAAAAAAAGTGAAAAATCCCCTCCCCCAATAAAAATGAAAATTGTCCATTTTTCCCATTTTACCCCCAAAAAGCGTAAAATATTTTTTTTATAAACATGTTTGGTATCGCCCCATGCGTAAATGTCCGAACTATCAAAATATAATGTTAATGATCCCGTATGGTGAATGGCGTAAACGGAAAAAATAAAAAAGAAGTCCAAAAATGCAGCTTTTTTTATCACATTTTATTAAAAAAAAAAAAAAAAAAAAATGATCTAAAAGTTTTATATATGCAAATGTGGTATCTAAAAAAAAGTACAGATGACGTTGCAAAAAATGAGCCCTCATACCGCCCTATATACGGAAAAATGAAAAAGTTATAGTTGGTCAAAATAGGGCAATTTTAGATTACTGATTTTGTACAAAAAGTTTTAGATTTTCTTTAAGCGGTACAAAAATATGAAAGTATCTAGCCATGGGTATCATTTTAATCTTATTGACCCACAGAATAAAGAACACATGTCATTTTTACAATAAATTGTACAGTGTGAAAACGAACCCCTCCAAAATGTGCAAAATTTTGATTTTCATTTAAATTTCCCTACTAAAATTTTTTTGGGGGGTTCGCCGTACATTTTATGGTAAAATGAGAGGTTTCATTACAAAGTACAATTGGTCACGCAAAAAACAAGCCCTTATATGGGTCTGTAGATGGAAATATAAAAGAGTCATGGGTTTTAGAAGGCGAGGAGGAAAAAACGAAAACGCAAGAATCCAATTGGCCTGGTCCTTAAGGTGAAAATGGGCTTGATCATTAAGGGGTTAAGGAAGATAAGGAGGATGAGAAGGAAGAGGCTTGAAGCAGCAGTAACAGAGGTGAACATCTTCATTGTGGTCTGTCTGCTTAGTAATTAAAACCTTACAAGCAGCTATGTTCTCCCTGAGCAGATTAACCCCTTACACACAGCTATGTTATAGCCTAGCACAGTGGCCTATAAAACAGGTGGAGGTCCACAGCTCAGATATCTAGGGACTTGCAGATTAACCCCTTACCATGTGAAATATTATAGCAGATTATCCCCTTGCAAGCAGCTATGTCCTGCCCTTGAAGATTAACAACTAACAAGCAGCGATGTAATAGTCTAGCAGATTAACCCCTTGCAAAATCAGCTCCTTCCCCTAGTACCCAGTGAAGAAGGAAATCTGTAGATTGTAATCTCTTGCTAATAAAAAGAAGGTAAATTTTGCTTCTCTGCAATAATAAGGTAAATTATTGAATTTCTTAATAATGAGAAGTCTTATTATTTAATCTGCTGTCATTTATTGCATAATTTGCCATTTAGATTTATTATTATCTCCAAATACATAATTATAACTTTTTTCCAATAATATTTTGTCACAATTCAGATTTGGAAATTGTTGTAGAGCTTGAGAATAAACGTCAGTGAGACAGGACCGCCTGCAGCTTGGTTGTAGATGCGGTATTATTGCTTTCCTAATATGCAGTATTATTTATGATTACGCCAAAATATAATCTCATCCTTTCTTGTTTTTGTTTTATTGCTCGGCAATGCGTCACGCATAGATCAAATGTAATAAAATATAATGTGTTATTTAAACCACAGAACAACTAGAGAGAAGTAGAACAATTTGTTATCGTCACCATTTATAACGCGTTCGATTCTTTTATCCGCAGATAACTGGATGTCTCCAAAATGAAGCCATAAAGGTCCCTTAAAATCCAATTGGTGTTGATCGCCTCTCGTGCCAAACATTCTATTTTATGTGTTCTTAGGGCGGAAATCATGATTGTGATAGAATCCTCCTGGATATTGGAAACCTGTAACCCTCATCTTGACCTGAAACTTTACAAATTGTAGCATCTCTCTAATATTATTGTAGTTCTGCTTTGGTTTTAATGTCTTTGCCTTTGTTCAACATTTCTGTTAATAAGGGATTGTTGTATTCAGAATATATGAGCGTGAGGAATTTATTAGGCATTCTTTGCCAATTTCAGTCATAAAAATGTTGCATGTTATCTGCCTGTCCACCAATTTTACCTTTTTTTTTTTTTTTAAGTAGGCATGACACTGGAACTGTAGGGAACGTTACTCCACCAACATCACAACCCACCTTCCTGGCCAACAAAACCCTTTTCATCACCCAATAATAATGCAAGATAAGGGAGTTCAGTTAAGTTGGTCACCGCAAATATTTTATTGAACAAAAATCATGTAAAAAAACAGGTACTGTTAATTTATTGCAAAAAAACTCACATACCACTAGGGTGGTCCTTGGAGCTATAATTTCCAGGTGCCAGACTGCCAACATAACCATTTTACCCCAGCCGCCCCACCACAGGCTCCGAGTACCAGAAATCATTAAGCACAGATGGCAAATTTTAACAATTCTCAACAACACTGTGGAACACCACCAAGGCAGGATCCCAAAATAAGCCAGACCTAGTGTTAATAATTAAGGAGGGCGCATAACTATATTGTACCCCCTCTACCAATTGTATCAACATTAATAATGCCTATTTCACCGAACAGCTTCCATGGCATCATTAAACTAAAACAAGGGATGTCAGGGAGGGAGAGCAGGACTCCACTAAATGCTGTCGGAGTTCCAAGGGGTATCTGGGAAGAATAGGGATCAAGCTTTCCTTGCTATAACTCAGCCCCACAATGTTCCCACTCGCTCTCTCCCTGCTCCCATCTAGTTATCTGCCCTCCCCTGTCCCTCTAGGTCTGGAATTACTGCTTGGATAGAAAAAAGATCACCAAATGTATGAAGAGTTTTGCTTGTCTTGATACATTTTTGCACTTTTTCTTTTATGAGTTTTACCACCAAAGACACTTTTCACATATACACAAGATAGAGGCCAAGTGTCTGACGATGGGTTCCAAGTACGGGGACTGGCTAGAGGTTTAAGAATGAGACTCCCAATAGGACCCTGAATCTAGAGGCAGTGCACAGACTCCCCCACCGCTGCCTCCATTCATGGTTTACGGAAACGACAATGATTGTCAAACATTGTACTCAGCTATCACCGGCGCTCTTATAGACAATGGAGCAGCAGGTAAGTCAGCATGTCATTATATTCAGGATTACGTTTGAGAGTCACAATTTCGAGATCTTGTGGGAGTAATTTTGGTTGGACACCCAGTGCTTCATTTTTATTGATATGGGAAAAGTGTCTATGGTGATAAAACCCTTTTAAGACTGACCAGTCTTCATACATTCAACCCTTAGTGTCTGCAGTGCCACTACAGGAGAATTTTAGAATTACACTGACTTTTAGAAAACATGTAAGACCTATTTGGGCAATACAAAACCTACATAAATAAGGCCACAAGTGCACAAAATATATGACAAAAAATTGGGGATGCACTAAAGCAACCGATATAAACAAACAAAGCAGCCCCAAAAAATGAAAAAACAAATAAACCAAATGTAATGACAAATATATCAAAACTTTATTGAGCACTATAACAAACAACAGGGACAACCCTAAGATACCCCCCCATAAAAAACATGAACACTTCAGACATAATAAAAACAGCGGTGGGGGAACACCATAATAGGACTAGTAGTATGAACAGTAAATATTCACAATGATAATAAATTACTCAATCTAGCAAATATGGCAGATCCAAAAGGAACACACAAAGAATTGAAGATTCAATATTGCAGGATAAATGTGCATCTGAAGGGGGGTTATGCTGAACTGATGATCTAAAAATGAGGACAGATGGTAATGGGCAAAGCAGTCTGTTACTCACTACTACAGGTACTCCATGTCCAAGTGAGGTATAAACTAGTGAGGCTCTGTATGTACACAATGTACAGAAATAAATGTATTAGACTCTAATTGTATTAAGTAGTGGTGCCACACTCGCCTATAATTACACAGGTACACAGTACACATACTAACCACAGCAATGCAGTGTGTGCTCCTCCGGCGTTCCCCCACCTCACACTCCAACGCGTTTCGCGAGTGGCGAGTGTGGCACCACTACTTAATACAATTAGAGTCTAATACATTTATTTCTGTACATTGTGTACATACAGAGCCTCACTAGTTTATACCTCACTTGGACATGGAGTACCTGTAGTAGTGAGTAACAGACTGCTTTGCCCATTACCATCTGTCCTCATTTTTAGATCATCAGTTCAGCATAACCCCCCTTCAGGTGCACATTTATCCTGCAACATTGAATCTTCAATTCTTTGTGTGTTCCTTTTGGATCTGCCATATTTGCTAGATTGAGTAATTTATTATCATTGTGAATGTTTACTGTTCATACTACTAGTCCTATCATGGTGTTCCCCCACTGCTGTTTTTATTATGTCTGAAGTGTTCATGTTTTTATGGGGAGGGGGGGGGGATATCTTAGGGTTGTCTCTGTTGTTTGTTATAGTGCTCAATAAAGTTTTGATATATTTGTCATTACATTTGGTTTATTTGTTTTTTCATTTTTTGGGGGCTGCTTTGTAACTTTATAACTATTTGGGCAATATACAGTTAATAAAATTACTATCTGATTTTTTTTTTTTTTTTTTGTGATTTTGCTAATAATGACTGCACCATAATTCGGAAGATCGGACAATCTAGCACCTATCAGATCCCATTAGTGCTGGATTTACAGCAGGTGCACGGAAGGTCCTTACGTTCTCTCAGTATAATTCTGCCAATAAATATAATACGCAAATGGAGGAGATGTGACCAAAAGAGGATGTGGTGGAAAAGGTTAAGACCAATTAAATGTGGTTTAAGTATAAATAGCTCTAATTAGAGGAAGGAACAAATCATGTCACAGTCCAGATCAATAACCATCTCAATAAATATTGCCTTTTTAATCAAGCAAATGTTCTAAATCCTGAATAACCTGAGTAACCTGAATTTAATAGAAGACAAGCACAATGATTGCAGAAAAGAAAGGGAGATGGCCACAAATTGTGAAATGCAGAGCTTAGTCAATGTTAACAGAACCAATTATTAGACTGTTGAAACTTTTACCTAAGACTCTTCATACCGCAGGCTCATCGACACCAAGACTCATCAAATCCCTGAAAATAGCATGTCCGACTCATCTAACCCAAGTGTTACAAACCTAAGACCCATCAAACCTCATACATCCACACCCAAGACTCACCAGACCTCAGACATCTGCACCCAAGACACATCAACCCTCAGACATCCAAAACCAAGACCCATCAAACCTCAGACATCATCACCCAAGACCCATCAAACCTCTGACATTCACACCCAAGACCCATCAAACCTCAGACATCATCACCCAAGACCCATCAAACCTCTGACATTCACACCCAAGTCCCATCAAACCTCAGACATCATCACCCAAGACCCATCAAACCTCAGACATCATCACCCAAGACCCATCAAACCTCAGATATCTGCACCCAAGACCCATCAAACCTCAGACATCCACAACCAAGACCCATCAAACCTCAGACATCATCACCCAAGACCCATCAAACCTCAGACATCATCACCCAAGACCCATCAAACCTCAGACATCCACACTCAAGACCCATCAAACCTCAGACATCCACACCAAAAACCCATCAAACCTCAGACATCCACAACCAGGACCCATCAAACCTCAGACATCCACACTCAAGACCCATCAAACCTCGGATATCCACACCCAAGACCCAGAAAACCTCAGACATCCACACTAGAGTTGAGCAAATATTTGAAAAATTTGATTCGGCCGATTCGCTGAATTTTCAGAAAAAAATTTGGTTCGGTCCAAATTTATTTGAAGTGAATCTCTATTAAAAACAACTGTTTCTGGCCTACAGAGAGCCTCAATAGGGGTATAGAGCACTTTGCCTTGCTGTAATACGGATAGGGTGTGTGCTGGGTTAGTGAAATAATACCATTATTCAGTATAACTTGCAGATTAGAGGGCTATTAAAATCACTGTTGCAGATTGGCACAATGACAGAGCCTGGAGGTGGCATCAGTATGAGGAGACCATATAGTGGCTGAATGACACAGTGTGGAGGTGGCGGCAGCATGAGGAGAATATATAGTGGCAGATTGAGAAAGCCTGGAGGTGGCATCAGCATGAGGAGAACATATGGTGGCAGTATGAGACAGCCTGGAGCTAGCAAAAGCATGAGGAGAACAGATGATGGCAGAATGAGACAGCCTGGAGCTGGCATCAGCATGAGGAGAACATATGGTGGCAGTATGAGACAGCCTGGAGCTAGCAGAAGCATGAGGAGAAGAGATGATGGCAGAATGAGACAGCCTGAAGCTGGCATCAGCATGAGAAGATCATATGGTGGCAGTATGAGACAGCCTGGAGCTAGCAGAAGCATGAGGAGAACATATGGTGGCAGCATGAGACCGCCTGGAAGTGGCATCAACAGCAACAGAATGAGACAGCCTGGAGCTGACCCGGTGACATAGTGGGGCGGAGAGTGGCAATAGCAGTACCCAGTATTTGTCTACAACACCAGCAGGTGAGTACTTTTGGCTGGCCTTTCACAGTAACTAAGACCTTAAGACTTTAACAGGAACAGAATGGTACAGCACTTAGATGTATGTACGTGGTATGCACTTATGATATTCGACATGTTAGATGTTTGTTCTTAGACATGGCGTCACGGCTCGTAAGCGAGCAAGTGTGTCATGAAGTAAAACTAACAGAAAAGATGGCAGCTGTAGGATCCGGGCTTGCTCTCTTAATTTGACAAGCATGCTTGATAGTGAGAGAGGCGACGCATACAAAAAGCCAAATGATAGGATCAAACTATTGTAGCTGAAAATAACGTCTCTACATGTTCTGTTCACTGAGGCTGAAGATGTCGTGTTCGGGCGTCAGGACATCTAAAAATAAGGATCCCGTCCTGATGCTGTTGTACAGAAGGAAATGCAAAAACTCTGCCCCTCAGCCCATTTAGTAGGTTTTTTTTTCTCTTAATAGGGGCTCTTAGAAAGTATGCGGTACAGCCCTTGTACAATTTCCTTTTTTGTGTCTAGACCCCAATGCTGGATCTTTCTTTCCCCTACAGAATCTGGAAGTTTAAACAGCTTAAAAAGGTACTAGGAAATAAGATGTCTTATCGCGGGGGTCCCACCGCTGGGGACCCCCACAATCTCCCTGTAGCACCGGAGGCTCAAGACGACACGGCCGTGACGCACTCGTGACATCACAGACATGCCCCTTCAATGCAAGTCTATGGGAGGGGGCATGAAGGCCGAAGACTTGCATTGAGGGGGCATGGCCGTGACTTCACGAGCGGTGTCTGTCAAATAACTTTTACATGTTCATGCACCAGATGTCTGGGTGCTGCAGCCGAGATTGCAGGAATTCCTAGTGGGGGTCCTAAGTGGTGGGATCCCTGCGATCTCAATGTGGCACCCAGCGTTCGTTTAGAATATCGGGTGCAGCGCCGGGGCGCCAGAGGTTCATGATTTCACAGCCGTGCACCACTTGTGACGTCACAGCCACGCCCCCTCAATGCAAGTCTATGGGAGGGGGTGCGATGGCTGTCATGCCCCCTCTCATAGACTTGCATTAAGGGGGTATGGTCGTGATGACACAAACGGGGCACGGGAAGAGAATAACTTCTCTTCATATTTTCGTGCAACGGATGTCTGGGGTGCCGCAGCCGAGATTGCGTGGGTCCCCAGCGGTGGGACCCCTGCGATCAGGCATCATATCGCTATCCTTTGGATAGGGGATAAGATGTCTAGGAGTAGAGTACCCCTTTAATCTGCTGCGTACAACCGCCTACCCTTGGTTTGGTAAAACAGAGGTCGCTTACAGCATTGTTTAGTAGCGCATGTTATCAGATCTATGTCAGAAACAGCAGCACAGCCAGCTATGTAGAGGAGTTGCACTCTACAAAAACAGTTTTAGCGTTAAAGACAAAAGATAATTCTTATTATTGTAGTCAAACTCAAAAGCTTCAGGTGGGTTATCCCAAGTCTCTGGACACTATGGACTTAGTGTCAGTCAAGAAATAGGGTTAAGATACAGAATGAAAGTGGCTCTATGTCTCGAAAAGTGCACACAATTCCATACAATCTCTTTCAAGTTTAGTTGCCATTTCAAAAAACTTCACTTGTCATAGATAACAGATATTGGTTACACATCAAAAAGAATTGCATAGAGACATGTCTGAGGTTTAAATCAGTTGGTATCTTTGAGTTGAACATTGAGTTCCGAACGCTGTGTGTGGGCTTCCGTGTTCACACCCGCCCCCTCGTGACTTCACGCCCCATCATGTGACGTCACGTCCCACCCCCTCAATGCAAGTCTATGGGAGGGGACGTTGAGGCCGTCACGCCCCATTCCCATAGACTTTTATTGAGGGGGCAGGCTGTGATATCACGAGCGGGAGGGCGTGATCACAGAAGCCCGCACACAGCATTCGGAACTCAATGTTCCGGATGCTGGGGAGAGTAGTAACCCTTTGAGGAGAAGCAATCATCTGAGAACAGTCTCATAGACTTTCAATAGATCCTGTGTTCAGACAGTGAAGCAGCGCTTCTCCCCATTTATTTTAGCGATCAGTGGAGGGTCTCAGCACGCTGACCCCAATCAGATCTCTATGACATGTCAAAGGTTATTTGAAACAACAGATGTACTTTTTGTTTCAAACCGAACTTTTATTAAACAAATAATCTGATAAGTTTTTTTTTATAATATATATATATATATATATATATATATATATATATATATATAAATTTTAAGCAGGGGCTAAAAACATTAAAAAAAAAAAACCTACACATCTTCCTTCGTCCCGGGGCCAGTATCAGGGAGCTTCGTTCCAGCTCTACAGCGCCTATTGAGTTAGAACGTAGAATTTCAATGGACACAGAAGTATCCTCAGCTATTGATTGGCTGAACTGGCGATTCCATGTGCCGACCCCGGATGTGCGGTGCTGTATGGCTGAAGCTCTGCGATAGCAGTGGGGGAGCAGGGAAGGTAAGTATAGGGATCCAGAGCAGAATATTCCACACAATTACTTCTATAAGTTTTTATTCTGTCTTCTGAGCTTAATCCAGTGATATAACGTGAACCGTCTGATCCGTCTGAAGACTCTTTACATCCTTGGGGTTTATTACACTTGACATTTAAGTCAGCGAGAACTTATTTACATCTGTTTGCTTTATTTATAGAAATTGATCCTATGTTTGCTAGTTATTTTTTTATTTTTTTTTATAGAAACTGCTGGATTTGACTTAACAATTTCTATTTAAAGACAAGTGTGAATATATATTTAGGTTCAGGGATGACGTATTTATATGCAATATGAACTAAAAATATATAACATTCTCTTTATAGCATTTGTGCAAACTTACTGTACCGGAGCTGTGTGCTCCTCACTTGTTAGTCAGACCTGGACCCCAATTCTGGTGTCTAAGTTTTTTATCTAAAGCAAAAAAAAATTCCCTCCGATTAGGAAGCCCTGGAGGGGATAGCATAGGACTGTAGGGGCACATGACAGGGGGATTATGAGGTATGGAAAGGGTTAAGGGGAAGAGGTTAGGTCAGGTGCTGGGGAGGAGTCAGGTAGGTGTCAAAAGGCCGAGGGTAGGGGGAGGGTCTCCAGTCTGCGCATCGCCAGCTGGTAAGTTTCTGTTTGTTATCTGTTTGTCTGTCGCATCGGCCGGGTCGGGAGAGGCATCTGGAGGCACCAGTGGACAACATTGATTTATTTTGGAATGTGGAGGTGGGAGGGGCTGGTTCCCAGCCCGGCGGTGAAGTCTCTGTGGGCATGGGCCCCAGGGAGGGTTTTGGGCATCACAAATGGTGCTCCTGGGTCAGGTGAGCTACAGCCAGAAGTAAGCGAAGAGGACCTGGGTTCATGAAATTGTGTCTTCAGGTTCTTCTCCTGCTCTGCTCTTTGTTTTTGGTTATGTATGATGTTCATATGAATTGTTATGGTTACAATGTTTTCATTGGTTTGTTAATAAATTGGGCTGCTGTGGCCCTTTTGCACCAACACCTTGTTTCAGTCTTTTCTTGTGGGGAGGGGTGAAGAAGGGAAGAAAATCGGGGAAGTGTAGATTGGGTGGTGGTGGTTGGTGGGGACATCACAGCTATAATATCCGCTAATCAGGAAGAAAACGGCATCTAAATTGTGTAGTGAAGTTTCCTTCTCCCTAAAGGGACTGTATCCATGAAGTCAGTAAGAGCCTATTCACACATAGAGACTGTATCCATGAAGTCAGTAAGAGCCTATTCACACATAGAGACTGTATCCATGAAGTTAGTAAGAGCCTATTCACACAAAGAGACTGTATCCATGAAGTCAGTAAGAGCCTATTCACACATAGAGACTGTATCCATGAAGTCAGTAAGAGCCTATTCACACATAGAGACTGTATCCATGAAGTCAGTAAGAGCCTATTCACACATAGAGACTGTATTCATGAAGTCAGTAAGAGCCTATTCACACATGGAGACTGTATCCATGAAGTCAGTAAGAGCCTATTCACACATAGAGACTGTATTCATGAAGTCAGTAAGAGCCTATTCACACATGGAGACTGTATCCATGAAGTCAGTAAGAGCCTATTCACACATAGAGACTGTATCCATGAAGTTAGGAGGAGCCTATTCACACACAGAGACTGTATCCATGAAGTCAGTAAGAGCCTATTCACACATGGAGACTGTATCCATGAAGTCAGTAAGAGCCTATTCACACATAGAGACTGTATTCATGAAGTTAGGAGGAGCCTATTAACACATAGAGACTGTATCCATGAAGTCAGTAAGAGCCTATTCACACATAGAGACTGTATCCATGAAGTCAGTAAGAGCCTATTCACACAAAGAGAAAGTATCCATGAAGTCAGTAAGAGCCTATTCACACATAGAGACTGTATCCATGAAGTCAGTAAGAGCCTATTCACACATGGAGACTGTATCCATGAAGTCAGTAGGAGCCTATTCACACATAGAGACTGTATCCATGAAGTTAGGAGGAGCCTATTCACACACAGAGACTGTATCCATGAAGTTAGTAAGAGCCTATTCACACATAGAGACTGTATCCATGAAGTTAGTAAGAGCCTATTCACACAAAGAGACTGTATCCATGAAGTTAGGAGGAGCCTATTAACACATAGAGACTGTATCCATGAAGTCAGTAAGAGCCTGTTCACACATGGAGACTGTATCCATGAAGTTAGGAGGAGCCTATTCACACATGGAAACTGTATCCATGAAGTCAGTAGGAGCCTATTCACACATAGAGACTGTATCCGTGAAGTCAGTAAGAGCCTATTCACACTTAGAGACTGTATCCATGAAGTTTGGAGGAGCCTATTCACACATATTTGTTTGCATTGAGACTCTATCCATCTTTAAGGGGTACTCCGCCCCTAGACATCTTATTCCCTATCAAAAGGATAGGGGATAAGATGTCTGATCACGGGGGTCCCGCCACTGGGGACACAGTGCTGGGGATCCCCACAATCTCGGCTGAGGCACTCAAGACATCCGGTGCACTGAGCGAACATTTCTATGTGTCGGATGACTGGCGATGCGGGCGGAGGCTTGTGACATCACAGCCACGCCCCCTCAATGCAAGTCTATGGATGGAGGTGTGTCGGCTATCATGCCCCCTCCCATAGACTTGCATTGAAGGGGCTTGGACGTGACATCACGAGCGAGACACTGCCGTGATGTCACAAGCCTCCAGCACTCTGACGCTGCACCCTACGCTCTAAACGAAAGCCGTGTGCAGCAGGGAGATTGAGGGGGTCCCCAGTGGCCGAACCCCCGCGATCAGACATCTTATCCCCTATCCTTCGGTCTACAATTTCAGGACTTATTTCTCCTTTTTGCTTCTGCAACCTGAATTAGGAGGATTTCTAGGAATGAGGATTGATTTGCTGAACAAGAACCTGGAGAGGGGTCAAGCAGGAAAAGCCCCATGGCCAGGAAAGAGGGAGTCTGTATGTGTCCCTATAGAGCGCAGAACGTCATCCACTGGGAGACATGGGCAAGAGACACAGAGAAAGTCACCAGATCAGGATATGAACCCGGAGCAGAACCATCTCTGCAGATCAAATGGATTCCTGAGCGATTCCCACAGTACCATAGTCCTCCTCCATGAAGGTTACTGCACCGTACGCTGTTTCTGGTCCTTCACCTCAACGTCGGAGCCCCAAGCTGGATCCAGATGTAACACCAGATTTGCTGCAATATGTACAAAGAACTTGTTCTGCTATTGGAAGTTCGTAAGAAACATGTTGCTGAGAGGGTTCATGTATGTTTATATGAGGCTAGAGTTCACTATTGGTGTCTGGAAGTACTCTAAAATCAGCGACAACTGGGCCCCAGTGACGGGACTATACTAGTTGTTACTTGAAGAATAGGAGTGTTTGCCTATCATTTATTGTGGGGCACAGTTACCCCATTACCCCGGCCAGGCCCAGCAAGCAGCCCCATTACCCCGGCCAGGCCCAGCATGCAGCTCCATTACCCCGGCCAGGCGCAGCACGCAGTCTCATTACCATAGCCAGGCCCAGCATGCAGCCCTATTACCATAGCCAGGCCCAGCACACAGCCCCATTACCCCGGCCAAGCCCAGCATGCAGCCCAATTACCCCGGCCAGGCCAAGCATGCAGCCCAATTACCCCGGCCAGGCCCAGCATGCAGCCCTATTACCATAGCCAGGCCCAGCACGCAGCCCCATTACCCCGGCCAGGCCCAGCACCCAGTCTCATTACCATAGCCAGGCCCAGCATGCAGCCCTATTACCATAGCCAGGCCCAGCACGCAGCCCCATTACCCCGGCCAAGCCCAGCATGCAGCCCAATTACCCCGGCCAGGCCAAGCATGCAGCCCTATTACCCCAGCCAGGCCCAGCATTCAGCCCCATTACCCCAGCCAGGCCCAGCATGCAGCCCAATTACCCCGGCCAGGCCAAGCATGCAGCCCCATTACCCCAGCCAGGCCCAGCATTCAGCCCCATTACCCCAGCCAGGCCCAGCATTCAGCCCCATTATCCCAGCCAGGCCCAGCATGCAGCCCAATTACCCCGGCCAGGCCAAGCATGCAGCCCCATTACCCCAGCCTGGCCCAGCATTCAGCCCCATTACCCCGGCCAGGCCCAGCACACAGCACCATATCTTGCTATTAGGGGTGTAATTATGCGTTATTGTTCTTTTGTTGCTGTATTGCAAACTAATTGTAATTTTTTTTTTTTTTTTTTGCTCATTCATCACCATTTATCCTCCTAAAAAGAGGAAGACATTCCAGAACTTTTACAGTGCACACAGCGGATTCAGGTGAAGGCGTTGCCCTATAATACATCCTGCAGATAGAGGGTGCTGCAATATACTACGTTATGATGGTTTGTGAGGAAGACGACACAGATAAAGAAAAAGTACATCACTACAGCTTTTGTTATTTACTTTTAGTTTCAAAGCAGATTTTCATAAAAAAAAAACTTTTGCTAAAGTTATAATGTTCTAAGACTTAGAAAGTGAAAAATAATGGTCCAGTGTTCAACTTTTTCTCACATTAAAATCAATAGTTTGGGCAAGTGAAAGACAATCGCCCTTGAACTTACACCCTGTTCCAAATTATTTTGCAAATTATATTTTTCTCATTGACCAAAATAATTGATGTAAATAACAGTCAGTATAATTCTAATTTTATCAACTATTAAGAGAACAATTCACATGTAATAGAACAAACCTCCTAATAACAGGATTTTATTTAAACATAAAAAACGTACGATGCACTGTTCCAAAGTATTACGCACATTAAGTTTCAAAACACTTTCTAGGTTGTAAAGAACTGAAAACTGTCATTTGATGTGTTTGCAACATTTACTGAAATCAAAAGATATTTCAATCAAACTTTTAACAACATTTTAACTTTTTAAACATTTTAACAGGTGACAAACTGTAATATAGGACCCGTATTTGATAGCAGCTTCACAAGTCTTCCATCCATTGAACTTGTGAGTCTTTGGACAGTTTCTGCTTGGATTTGTTTTCAAGATGTCAGAATAGTCTCCCAGAGCTGCTGTTTGGATGTAAACTGCCTCCCACCCTTATAGATCTTTTGGATGCTCCAATGGTTCTCAATAGGATTGAGGTCAGAGGAGGACGGAGGCCAAACCATGACTTTCTCTCCTTTTAACCCCATAGCAGCCATTTTTATGTGTATTTTTACTTTGAAAAATCCTCCACTAGAGGTCTCCCCAGCAGTCCTGGCCCCAAGAATTTCGGACTCAGAGCTGGAGTCCGAAATCACTCTGCAGCCAGGACTCAGTGCAGCTCCTGCCAGTGTCAATTAGACAGGCGAGAGCAAGCACTGTGCTTGCACTTCAGACTCCTGACTCAGCCGGCCATCTGTATCCTCAGGCTCCGAACCCCGACAAGGAGAGCCTGCGCGTGCTGGCCCTGAGTCACTGGAGCACTGCTCTTCTTATTGTACATATAAGCCACGCCGACTTCCGCCCCTCACAAACACAAGGCTACTAAGCTACCGAAGATTACTCAAAAGAGGTATTTCTAGGGGTTTTTAATTAAGAAAAAAGGACAGGGATAGTGTTAGACAGAGTAAGAGACAGATGGGGATTGAGAATTACTGAGAGTTAGGATGATAATAGGTAATCTTTAAGGACTCAGGGCATACCTGTACACCCTGATCCTGCTAACAGGGTTTAAACAATTCTCACGAGCATAGAACGGGTTAAACCCCGTGGGTCCCAGTTGCTACGGGCAGCCAGGACCCATGGCTAATGCTGATCGGGCCGATGCCCGGAACTAACCCTTTAGACACCGCAATCAAAGTTAATAGCGGCGTCTAAACTGAAAGAAAAACTATCCCGGCAGCTCAGCGGAGCTGATCGGGACAATCTTGACAGAATCAGCATGTCCCGATCAGCTTACTGGACAATGGGAGGGTCCTCACCTGCCTCCTCAAAATTAAACGTGTTATGATTTTTAGAAAATGAGGAGGAAAAATAAAAGGGGCAAAAACAAAGATTGTTTTGAGTCCTTAAGGGGGTTAAGGTTATTTTATAGTATTTACAAAGTTATCGATTCATATTCATTTCACACATTTAAAGATATCACTGTCAATCACTTAACTTCATTCTGTTGTTTTTATATATGTAAAAAATATTGATTGAGTGGCAAATATTATAATCATACAGCAAAATAACCTGTTACAACTTTATAGTAATAAAAGCTTACAAAATCTGATACCTTATAATAATATTGAAATATTCATGTCTTTCTTTGCACCTGGAAGGTCTTTACTGTAAAGGTGTTTTTATCGCCTCCATCGACGGCAGACTTCATGCCTTAGGTGATACACTTTAATCTCATATAGTGCTACTTAAAGCTAAAAGTAGGAAAAAAAAACAATAGTCAAAGATAAGTAGATCTATTGACTTTCTAAGATGCATCATTATGTTAAGAGAAAAGACAGTGGCCCTCATTTACTAAGAGTGGAGGGTCGGTTTGTGTAAAATTTTTGCTTTTCCAACCTTTTTTTTCTCTTGTTGTTTACTAATCTGTCGCACTTTTCCCGATCTTTAAAGTCGCAGGGAAAAAAATCTGTTGCACTGTAATTTCTGTTGCAGGGTTCATCTGTCGCACGGTAAAATCTGTCGCAGGGTTTACACTGTCGCACATTAAAATCCTGCACATGCATACATCTGTCTCAATGAAAATTTGGTTGCAGTGTAACAGATATTTTTTTAAATAAAAAAAGGGAAAAGAAAAAAAAAATATTTGTGAAAATATATATGTATAGAAATCTATAGCTATATATATATATATATATATATATATATATATATATATATATATATATATATATATTAATACATATATGTATATACACACATATAGATAGATGTATTAAAATGAGTATATATATACCGTATTTTTCGGTGTATAAGACGCACTTTTTCTTCCCCAAAACTGGGGGGGGGGGGGGGGGGGAAGTTGGTGCGTCTTATATGGCGAATACCTGCGGGCATCATTGGCCAGGACCCGCCGCTAATACAGGACATCACTGATCACGGTGATGCCCTGTATTAACCCTTCAGACGTGGCAATCAAAGCTGACCGCCGCGTCTGAAGCGAAAATAACACTAACCCGGCTGCTCAGTCGGGCTGTTCGGGACCGCTGCGGTGAAATTGCGGCGTCCCGAACAGCTTACAGGACACCGGGAGGGACCTTACCTGCCTCCTCAGTGTCTTCTCCGTGCCGGGATCCCCTGCGCTCTCCTTCGACGTCATCACGTCGTCGCGCACACCGTCATCCAATAGGAGCGGAGTGCGTAGCGACGTGATGACGGCGACGTGATGACGGCGACGTGATGACGGAGAGCGTGGATTCCGGGGAAGAAGAAGTCCGGAGCGTCGGGGACACCACGGGGACGCGGCGACAGTGATGGAGCGACATCCAGGGCAGCGGTGATGGGTACGGAGCGGCGGGGACACATGAGTATTACCTCCTATCCAGTGGTCTTCAACCTGCGGACCTCCAGAAGTTGCAAAACTACAACTCCCAGCATGCCCGGACAGCCAACGGCTGTCCGGGCATGCTGGGAGTTGTAGTTTTGCAGCATCTGGACATCCGCAGGTTGAAGATCACTGTTGGGTGCAGAATCTTTTTTTTTCTAGATTTTGCACCTTTAAAATAGGGTGCGTCTTATATGCCAGTGCGTCCTATAGGGCGAAAAATATGGTATATATATTTTTTTTATTCACCATTATTATTGAAACAATAGGGGAAAAATGTGTTGAAAAGATTCATAAAAATTTTAAAGTAAAGCTAAAACGATGTTTAAAAATGTAATTGTTCAAGAAATATGAAATAGTATATACAATAGTACATGAAACAGGAGAACTCTAAGGGTAAATCAATTATTTACATGAAAATGCGATACATTGACCGATACATTTGTTACAAATAACAGAATATATCTCATGACGGGATTGTTATACTGTAGGACAAGTTGCCTTTTTATGACATGACAACATCCTTGGGATAATGGTGAGAGACGTCATTCTAGTTTATGTCGGCTGAAGATGAAGAAAGAACTTCTAAGCCTCCGTGGCATCTCCTATAAATCCAGCCGTCCCATCATTCCTTTGTCTATCCAGTCTCTGACTTTGATATATCTAGTAGTAAACGTGTCCAGATGAGTTGTGTTTCCCTTGTTCCTCTGTCCTGACATTTTCACAAGCTCCGAAATCCTTGTTCTTCTCTTTCCAGTGGAGAAACTCTGCACTTAAAGGGGTACTCCACCCCTAGACATCTTATCCCCTATCCAAAGGATAAGGGATAAGGTGTCTGATTGCCGGAGGGGGGCACCGCTGGGGACCCCCCCCCCCCCGATCTAGGCTGCGGCACCCCAGACATCCTGTGCACAGAGCACACTTTGCTCCATGCCGGATGACTGGCAATGCTGGGCGGAGGCTCGTGATGTCACTGTCACGCCCGCTCATGATGTCACAGCCATGCCATCTCGATGCAGGTCTGTGGGAGGGGGCGTGATGGCTGTCACGCCCCCTCAATGCAAGTCTATGGGAGGGGGCGTGACAGCCATCACACCCCCTCCCACAGACCTGCATCGAGGGGGCATGGCCGTGACGGGGCGTGGCTGTGATGTCACAAACAGGGCACGGCCGTGAAGTCTCGAGCCTCCGGCGCTGCACCAGGTGCAGCAGGGAAATCCCGGGGGTCCCCAGCGGCGGGATCCCAGCGATCAGGCATCTTATACCCTATCCTTTGGATAGGGGATAAGATGTCTAGTGCATAGTAACCCTTTAACGTTCCCAACAAAGATCAAAGTACAGATATGACCACCTTCAATCTCCAGGGCATTTCATCATGGACCTTATCATAGAGATGAGCAGGATTTTCAAAACAGTTTGGTTTACGGTGAACAAGTTCTACATGAACCAGCAATGATATAAGCCTCATGTATTACACTGCCTGGAAGCTCTAAAGCCCTGTATAACACTGCTAGGGTCAACATGAACTGAATTCAAGCAGCTTTAAAATGCTTTTAAGGCTAAGGTAATGTCAAAGTTTCGTATGCTTTTTGCCACTAAAATAAAGCAGGATAAAGATTCCCTGGCTCTTGTTAAATGCCTGTTGGTGTTAAAATGCACACGGAGGTATTGGAAGACGCAGTGGCTTTGATTTAGAATTTGCAACAGGATTGTTTTCCCAAAATGGTGAAGAAGAAATAGCTTTTGTATGAAAAGCCAAAAAAATTTACCCTTTTTTGATGATCATGGGTTGTGTATGTGTAAGTCTGGCTTGTAGTAGCAAAAGCAAGGATGGTGGGCTGGTGATTGTTGTAGAAGCAAGCAGGCAGTGTTGGACTTGTGGGAGTGGTAGGAACCAATGGACAGCAGGAGGTGGTGGACTGATGGAGTTGTAGTAGCCAGCGGACAAGACAGCGGGCAGTGGTGGACTGGTGATAATTGAAGTAGCCAGCTGACAGAAGGAGGTGGGGGACTGCTCGGATTGTAGTATCCAGCATACAGCAGACAGTGCTGGACTGACTGGTGAAGTAGTAGCCAGCATACAGCAGGGGTAGTGGACTCCTTCCAAACAATTTCTTTAACTATTAGGTACTTGGACATTACTAATCCACTCCTGGTAGCAACATAGTCTAAACCTTAGGGTAAAGTTAATATGCCATTTTTATGCATTGACTTTTCATAATTTTCAGTCAACACGGAGTGGATTTCCACAATTTTATGACTTTCGAATCCAGAATGTAACATTGCAACAATAAAACTGTTAATCTCTAGTGATGAGCGGCATGGGCCAAATTCGAATTTGCGATATTTCACGAATATATGGATGAATATTTGTCCTATATTCACGCAATTCACATATTCGCTATGTTCATTCTCTTTTTTTTCATGCAAAAATTCCTTATGAAATTCGTATAGTGCGCATGCGCTATTATATCTTTCACCTAAAAGAAGGGAAGGATCAGTGTCATCTGACTGGAAGTGCCAATATTCGCAAATATTTCCATATTTACATATTCACAAACTAAATAAAATAAAAGGACGTATATTCATCATTACGTATATTCATCATTGTAAATATTTGCGAAATTGTGAAGTGCCAAATATTTGCGGTAAAATTTCTCATTTTGAATATTCGCGCTCAACACTATTAATCTCTATAAAGAATAGATGGTCATAAACATCTGGTTACAATTAAACATTAAAATAATATAAAACCTGGACCTTTAATTGTTTGTCAAATTGTGAATCGGCAAAGATTCTACTATGAAATCATTTGGCCACGAAATAAGACAAAAGAGGCCAGGGATTTTATATCATTGTCACCTGTTATATTTAAGTAAAGGAAATGTTCTGCTCCCTGTATAGTCACAAACAGTAACTGGTCATAAAGAAGGGAATGACATAGAAAGTGAAGATGAATTGTAACCTACAGTACATCAAATGGAGAGTTCATAACCTTTTGTAATGTATTATCCAATTCTGGTCCATCATCATCCTCCATCATATGAACGCTCACTTAGATCCTTATACTGAGGATTTATAGAGAGAATCCAATACACTGTACGTCAGGGACATAAATAACAGTAATGCAAAATGGAGGGACCAGAGAAGCTTTAATAAGTCCCAAGGGTGACATTGAAGATAAGACACATGTCCTTATAATGCAGGGTGTAATAAAGAGGCTTTACCTTACATTAAGTTCAAGTGTCCAAAATTTGGTCCCACCTACCATGTGCAATATAAGATACTGGTGGAGTCTTATGCATGTGGCAGAGGTGCCCCCGATGTCCCAGGTATGACTGTTGCCTGTGCACCCCCTATAGCATCCCCCCTTGTGATCCTATTATGTGGTATGAAGGGTTGGCATCAGGGAGGGTTTGTGAGCTACTATGAAATATAATTGTGTATCAGTCTGTAGAACCAACCATGGCCGTCCCTATCTCACCGCTGTAATTTATGGATGATGACTGATAGAGATGAGCACATTTTTGAAAAATTTGATTCAGCCGATTCACCGAATTTTCCGAAAAATTTGCTATCGCAAATCGCTTTTAAAACCGCTATTTCTGGCCTACACGAACCTCAATAGGGGTGTAGAACACTTTGCCTTGCTGTAACATGCAAATGGAGTGTGCTGGGGTAGTAAAATAATACTGATATTCAGTATGACATGCAGATTAGAGGCATCGTTATTAGAATCACTGCCGCACAGCAGCACAATGACAGAGCCTGGAGTTGGCAGCAGCATGAGGAGACAATATAGTGGCTGAATGACACAGCGTGGTAGTGTTGGCAGCATGAGGAGACCATATAGTGGATGAATGGCACAGCGTGGAGGTGTTGGCAGCATGAGGACACCATATAGTGGCTGAATGACACAGCGTGGAGGTGTTGGCAGCATGAGGATACCATATAGTGGCTGAATGACACAGTGTGGAGGTGTTGGCAGCATGAGGAGACCATATAGTGGCTGAATGACACAGTGTGGAGGTGTTGGCAGCATGAGGACACCATATAGTGGCTGAATGGCACAGCGTGGAGGTGTTGGCAGCATGAGGACACCATATAGTGGCAGAATGACACAGCGTGGAGGTGTTGGCAGCATGAGGAGACCATATAGTGGCTGAATGAAACAGCGTGGAGGTGTTGGCAGCATGAGGAGACCATATAGTGGCTGAATGGCACAGGCTGGAGGAGTTGGTAGCATGAGGAGACCATATAGTGGCTGAATGGCATAGAGTGGAGGTGGTGACAGCATCAGGAGAACATCTAGTGGCTGAATGACACAGGGTGAAGGTGGTGGCAGCATGAGGAGACCATATAGTGGCTGAATGGCACAGCCTGGAGGTAGCAGAAGCATGAGGAGACCACCATATAGTGGCTGAATGACACAGCTTGGAGGTGTTGGCATCATAAGGAGACCATATAGTGGCTGAATGACACAGCCTGGAAGTGGCGGAAGCATGAGGAGACCATATAGTGGCTGAATGACATAGAGTGAAGGTGGTGACAGCATGAGGAGAACATCTAGTGGCTGAATGACACAGCTTTGTTACGCCGAGCGCTCCGGGTCCCCGCTCCTCCCCGGAGCGCTCGCTACACTTCCCTCACTGCAGCGCCCCGGTCGGTTCCACGGACCCGGGGCGCTGCGTTACCACCTCCGGCCGGGATGCGATTCGCGATGCGGGTAGCGCCCGCTCGCGATGCGCACCCCGGCTCCCGTACCTGACTCGCTCCCCGTCAGTTCTGTCCCGGCGCGCGCGGCCCCGCTCCCTAGGGCGCGCGCGCGCCGGGTCTTTGCGATTTAAAGGGCCACTGCACCGCTGATTGGTGCAGTGGTTCCAATTAGTGTTTACACCTGTGCACTTCCCCTTCACTCCCTCGCCGGATCTTGTTGCCCTAGTGCCAGTGAAAGCGTTCCTTGTGTGTTCCTTGCCTGTGATTCCAGACCTTCTGCCGTTGCCCCTGACTACGATCCTTGCTGCCTGCCCCGACCTTCTGCTACGTCCGACCTTGCTTCTGTCTACTCCCTTGTACCGCGCCTATCTTCAGCAGCCAGAGAGGTTGAGCCGTTGCTAGGGGATACGACCTGGTCACTACCGCCGCAGCAAGACCATCCCGCTTTGCGGCGGGCTCTGGTGAAAACCAGTAGTGACTTAGAACCGATCCTCTAGCACGGTCCACGCCAATCCCTCTCTGGCACAGAGGATCCACCACCTGCCAGCCGGCATCGTGACAGTAGATCCGGCCATGGATCCCGCTGAAGTTCCTCTGCCAGTTGTCGCTGACCTCACCACGGTGGTCGCCCAGCAGTCACAACAGATTGCGCAACAAGGCCAACAGCTGTCTCAACTGACTGTTATGCTACAACAGTTACTACCACAGCTCCAGCAATCATCTCCTCCGCCAGCTCCTGTACCTCCTCCGCAGCGAGTGGCCGCTTCTGGAATACGACTATCCTTGCCGGATAAATTTGATGGGGACTCTAAGTTTTGCCGTGGCTTTCTTTCCCAATGTTCATTACACTTGGAGATGATGTCGGACCAGTTCCCCACTGAAAGGTCTAAGGTGGCTTTCGTAGTCAGCCTGCTGTCTGGAAAAGCCCTGGCTTGGGCCACACCGCTCTGGGACCGCAATGACCCCGTCACTGCCTCTGTACACTCCTTCTTCTCGGAAATTCGAAGTGTCTTTGAGGAACCTGCCCGAGCCTCTTCTGCTGAGACTGCCCTGTTGAACCTGGTCCAGGGTAATTCTTCCGTTGGCGAGTATGCCGTACAGTTCCGTACCCTTGCTTCAGAATTATCCTGGAATAATGAGGCACTCTGCGCGACCTTTAAAAAAGGCCTATCCAGCAACATTAAAGATGTTCTGGCCGCACGAGAAATCCCTGCTAACCTACATGAACTCATCCATCTTGCCACTCGCATTGACATGCGTTTTTCCGAACGGCGTCAGGAGCTCCGCCAGGATATGGACTCTGTTCGCACGAGGCGTTTCTTCTCCCCGGCTCCTCTCTCCTCTGGTCCCCTGCAACCTGTTCCTGTGCCTCCCGCCGTGGAGGCTATGCAGGTCGACCGGTCTCGCCTGACACCCCAAGAGAGGACACGACGCCGCATGGAGAATCTCTGCCTGTACTGTGCTAGTACCGAACACTTCCTGAAGGATTGTCCTATCCGTCCTCCCCGCCTGGAAAGACGTCCGCTGACTCCGCACAAAGGTGAGACAGTCCTTGATGTCTACTCTGCTTCTCCACGTCTTACTGTGCCTGTGCGGTTGTCTGCCTCTGCCTTCTCCTTCTCTGCTGTGGCCTTCTTGGACTCTGGATCTGCAGGAAATTTTATCCTGGCCTCTCTCGTCAACAGGTTCAACATCCCGGTGACCAGTCTCGCCAGACCCCTCTACATCAATTGTGTAAACAATGAAAGATTGGACTGTACTATACGTTTCCGCACGGAGCCCCTTCTAATGTGCATCGGATCTCATCACGAGAGGATTGAACTGTTGGTCCTCCCCAATTGCACTTCTGAAATCCTTCTTGGACTTCCCTGGCTTCAACTCCATTCCCCAATCCTGGATTGGTCCACTGGGGAGATCAAGAGTTGGGGGCCCTCTTGTTCCAAGGACTGCTTAAAACCGGTTCCCAGTAAACCTTGCCGTGTCCCTGTGCTTCCTCATGTAACCGGTCTCCCTAAGGCCTATATGGACTTTGCGGACGTTTTTTGCAAAAAACAAGCTGAGACTCTACCTCCTCACAGGCCTTATGATTGTCCCATTGACCTCCTCCCGGGCACTACTCCACCCCGGGGCAGAATCTATCCTCTGTCCGTCCCAGAGACTCTTGCCATGTCTGAATACGTCCAAGAAAATTTAAAAAAGGGCTTTATCCGTAAATCCTCCTCTCCTGCCGGAGCCGGATTTTTCTTTGTGTCCAAAAAAGATGGCTCTCTACGTCCTTGCATTGACTACCGAGGTCTTAATAAAATCACGGTTAAGAACCGCTACCCCCTACCCCTTATCTCTGAACTCTTTGATCGTCTCCAAGGTGCCCATATTTTTACCAAACTGGACTTAAGAGGTGCTTATAATCTCATCCGCATCAGAGAGGGGGATGAATGGAAAACGGCATTTAACACCAGAGATGGACACTTTGAGTATCTGGTCATGCCCTTTGGTCTATGCAACGCCCCTGCCGTCTTCCAAGACTTTGTTAATGAAATTTTTCGTGATCTCCTATACTCCTGTGTTGTTGTATATCTGGACGATATCCTGATTTTTTCTGCCAATCTTGAAGAACACCGCCAGCATGTCCGTATGGTTCTTCAGAGACTTCGTGATAATCAACTCTATGCCAAAATAGAGAAATGTCTGTTTGAATGCCAATCTCTTCCTTTTCTAGGATACTTGGTCTCTGGCCAGGGACTACAAATGGACCCAGATAAACTCTCTGCCGTCTTAGATTGGCCACGCCCCTCCGGACTCCGTGCCATCCAACGTTTTTTGGGGTTCGCCAATTATTACAGGCAATTTATTCCACATTTTTCTACTATTGTGGCTCCTATTGTGGCTTTAACAAAAAAAAATGCCGATCCCAAGTCTTGGCCTCCTCAAGCGGAAGACGCCTTTAAACGACTCAAGTCTGCCTTTTCTTCGGCTCCCGTGCTCTCCAGACCTGACCCATCTAAACCCTTCCTATTGGAGGTTGATGCCTCCTCAGTGGGAGCTGGAGCTGTCCTTCTACAAAAAAACTCTTCCGGGCATGCTGTTACTTGTGGTTTCTTTTCCAGGACCTTCTCTCCGGCGGAGAGGAACTACTCCATCGGGGATCGAGAGCTTCTAGCCATTAAATTAGCACTTGAGGAATGGAGGCATCTGCTGGAGGGATCAAGATTTCCAGTTATTATTTACACCGATCACAAGAACCTCTCCTACCTCCAGTCTGCCCAACGGCTGAATCCTCGTCAGGCCAGGTGGTCTCTGTTCTTTGCCCGATTTAATTTTGAAATTCACTTTCGGCCTGCTGATAAGAACATTAGGGCCGATGCTCTCTCTCGTTCCTCAGATGCCTCTGAAATTGAACTCTCTCCTCAACACATCATTCCTCCTGACTGCCTGATTTCCACTTCTCCAGCCTCCATCAGGCAAACTCCTCCAGGAAAGACCTTTGTTTCTCCACGCCAACGCCTTGGGATCCTCAAATGGGGTCACTCCTCCCATCTCGCAGGTCATGCGGGCATTAAGAAATCTGTGCAACTCATCTCTCGCTTCTATTGGTGGCCGACTCTTGAGACTGATGTGGTGGACTTTGTGCGAGCCTGCACTATCTGTGCCCGGGATAAGACTCCTCGCCAGAAGCCCGCTGGTTTTCTTCATCCTCTTCCTGTCCCCGAACAACCTTGGTCTCTGATTGGTATGGATTTTATTACTGACTTACCCCCATCCCATGGCAACACTGTTATTTGGGTGGTCGTTGATCGATTCTCCAAAATGGCACATTTCATCCCTCTTCCTGGTCTTCCTTCAGCGCCTCAGTTGGCTAAACAATTTTTTGTACACATTTTTCGTCTTCACGGGTTGCCTACACAGATCGTCTCGGATAGAGGCGTCCAATTTGTGTCTAAATTCTGGAGGGCTCTCTGTAAACAACTCAAGATTAAATTAAATTTTTCTTCTGCATACCATCCTCAATCCAATGGACAAGTAGAGAGAATTAACCAGATCTTGGGTGACTATTTACGACATTTTGTTTCCTCCCGCCAGGATGACTGGGCAGATCTTCTACCTTGGGCCGAATTCTCGTATAATTTCAGAATCTCTGAATCTTCCTCCAAATCTCCGTTTTTCGTGGTGTACGGCCGTCACCCTCTTCCCCCCCTCCCTACCCCCTTGCCCTCTGGTCTGCCCGCTGTGGATGAAATTTCTCGTGATCTTTCCACCATATGGAAAGAGACCCAAAATTCTCTCTTACAGGCTTCTTCTCGCATGAAGAGATTCGCAGATAAGAAAAGAAGAGCTCCTCCCATTTTTTCCCCTGGAGACAAGGTATGGCTCTCCGCTAAATATGTCCGTTTCCGTGTCCCGAGCTATAAGTTGGGACCACGCTATCTTGGTCCTTTTAAAGTTTTGTGTCAAATTAATCCTGTCTCTTACAAACTTCTTCTTCCTCCTTCTCTTCGTATCCCTAATGCCTTTCACGTCTCTCTTCTTAAACCTCTCATCCTCAACCGTTTTTCTCCTAAATCTGTTCCTCCCACTCCTGTTTCCGGCTCCTCGGACATCTTCTCTGTCAAAGAGATCTTGGCCTCCAAAAAGGTCAGGGGAAGAACTTTTTTTTTAGTGGATTGGGAGGGTTGTGGTCCAGAAGAGAGGTCCTGGGAACCTGAGGACAATATCCTGGACAAAAGTCTGATCCTCAGGTTCTCAGGCACCAAGAAGAGGGGGAGACCCAAGGGGGGGGGTACTGTTACGCCGAGCGCTCCGGGTCCCCGCTCCTCCCCGGAGCGCTCGCTACACTTCCCTCACTGCAGCGCCCCGGTCGGTTCCACGGACCCGGGGCGCTGCGTTACCACCTCCGGCCGGGATGCGATTCGCGATGCGGGTAGCGCCCGCTCGCGATGCGCACCCCGGCTCCCGTACCTGACTCGCTCCCCGTCAGTTCTGTCCCGGCGCGCGCGGCCCCGCTCCCTAGGGCGCGCGCGCGCCGGGTCTTTGCGATTTAAAGGGCCACTGCACCGCTGATTGGTGCAGTGGTTCCAATTAGTGTTTACACCTGTGCACTTCCCCTTCACTCCCTCGCCGGATCTTGTTGCCCTAGTGCCAGTGAAAGCGTTCCTTGTGTGTTCCTTGCCTGTGATTCCAGACCTTCTGCCGTTGCCCCTGACTACGATCCTTGCTGCCTGCCCCGACCTTCTGCTACGTCCGACCTTGCTTCTGTCTACTCCCTTGTACCGCGCCTATCTTCAGCAGCCAGAGAGGTTGAGCCGTTGCTAGGGGATACGACCTGGTCACTACCGCCGCAGCAAGACCATCCCGCTTTGCGGCGGGCTCTGGTGAAAACCAGTAGTGACTTAGAACCGATCCTCTAGCACGGTCCACGCCAATCCCTCTCTGGCACAGAGGATCCACCACCTGCCAGCCGGCATCGTGACAAGCTTGAAGGTGGCAGAAGCATGAGGAGACAACAGTGGCTGAATGACACAGCCTAGAGTTGGCAACAGCATATATTGGCTGAATGACACAGCCTGGAGTTTTCTGCAGCATGAGGATATCATAGAGTGGCTGAATAACACAGCGTGGAGGTGGCGGCAGCATGAGGAGAATATATAGTGGCTGAATGACAAAGCGTGGAGGTGTTGGCAGCATGAGGAGACCATATAGTGGCTGAACGACACAGCGTGGAGGTGTTGGCTGCATGAGGACACCATATAGTGACTGAATGACACAGTGTGGACATGTTGGCAGCATGAGACCATATAGTGGCTGAATGACACAGTGTGGAGGTGTTGGCAGCATGAGGAGACCATATAGTGGCTGAATGACACAGCGTGGACATGTTGGCAGCATGAGACCATATAGTGGCTGAATGACGCAGTGTGGAGATGTTGGCATCATAAGGAGACCATATAGTGGCTGAATGACACAGCCTGGAAGTGGCGGAAGCATGAGGAGACCATATAGTGGCTGAATGACACAGCATGGAGGTGTTGGCTGCATGAGGACACCATATAGTGGCTGAATGACAGACACGGTGTGGACATGTTGGTAGCATGAGACCATATAGTGGCTGAATGACACAGTGTGGAGGTGTTGGCAGAATGAGGAGGCCATATAATAACTGAATGACACAGTGTGGAGGTGTTGGCAGCATGAGGAGACCATATAGTGGCTGAATGACACAGTCTGGAGGTGTTGACAGCATGAGGAGGCCATATAATGACTGAATGACACAGTCTGGAGGTGTTGGCAGCATGAGGAGACCATATAGTGGCTGAATGACACAGTGTGGAGGTGTTGACCGCATGAGGAGACCATATAGTGGCTGAATGACACAGTGTGGAGGTGTTGGCAGCATGAGGACACCATATAGTGGCTGAATGGCACAGCGTGGAGGTGTTGGCAGCATGAGGACACCATATAGTGGCAGAATGACACAGCGTGGAGGTGTTGGTAGCATGAGGAGACCATAGAGTGGCTGATTGAAACAGCGTGGAGGTGTTGGCAGCATGAGGAGACCATATAGTGGCTGAATGGCACAGCGTGGAGGTGTTGGTAGCATGAGGAGACCATATAGTGGCTGAATGACACAGCGTGGAAGTGGCGGAAGCATGAGGAGACCATATAGTGGCTGAATGACACAATGTGGACATGTTGGCAGCATGAGACCATATAGTGGCTGAATGACACAGTGTGGAGGTGTTGGCAGCATGAGGAGACCATTTAGTGGCTGAATGACACAGCGTGGACATGTTGGCAGCATGAGACCATATAGTGGCTGAATGACACAGTGTGGAGGTGTTAGCATCATAAGGAGACCATATAGTGGCTGAATGACACAGCCTGGAAGTGGTGGAAGCATGAGGAGACCATATAGTGGCTGAATGGCATAGAGTGGAGGTGGTGACAGCATGAGGAGAATATCTAGTGGCTGAATTACACAGCTTGAAGGGGGCAGAAGCATGAGGAGACAACACTGGCTGAATGACACAGCCTGGAGTGGGCAACAGCATATAGTGGCTGAATGACACAGCCTGGAGTTTTCTGCAGCATGAGGACACCATATAGTGGCTGAATGACACAGTGTGGAGGTGTTGGCAGCATGAGGAGAATATATAGTGGCTGAATGACACAGCGTGGAGGTGTTGGCAGCATGAGGACACCATATAGTGGCTGAACGACATATTGTGGAGGTGTTGGCAGCATGAGGAGACCATATAGTGGCTGAATGACACAGTGTGGAGGTGTTGACAGCATGAAGAGACCATATAGTGGCTGAATGACACAGTGTGGAGGTGTTGGCAGCATGAGGACACCATATAGTGGCTGAATGGCATAACGTGGAGGTGTTGGCAGCATGAGGACACCATAGAGTGGCAGAATGACACAGCGTGGAGGTGTTGGTAACATGAGGAGACCATATAGTGGCTGAATGGCACAGCGTGGAGGTGTTGGTAGCATGAGGAGACCATATAGTGGCTGAATGGCACAGCATGGAGGTGTTGGTAGCATGAGGAGACCATATAGTGGCTGAATGACACAGCGTGGAAGTGGCGGAAGCATGAGGAGACCATATAGTGGCTGAATGACACAGTGTGGACATGTTGGCAGCATGAGGAGAACAACTAGTGGCTGAATGACACAGCTTGAAGGTGGCAGAAGCATGAGGAGACAACAGTGGCTGAATGACACAGCCTGGAGTTTTCTGCAGCATGAGGAGACCATATAGTGGCTGAATGACATAACGTGGAGGTGGCGTCAGCATGAGGAGAACATATGGTGGCAGAATGAGGCAGACTGAAGGTGGCAGCATCAGGTGGCAGCCTGAAGGTGGCAGCATCAGGATTCCTGAAAGGGACCCGGTGATAGAGTGAGGCGGTGGGTGGCAATACCAGTACCTGGTGACGAAGGGGGGTGAAAGAAGGAGAACTTGGCATCAGATGTGTAGCATCAGGCGGGTGGCAGGATCAGAATAGTAGCTGAGGCAGGTAGGCAAAAGAAAACGGTCTCTTTTGTAAAAGTGTTAGTGTGAACAAGTAAGTATTGAGGATATGCATTACACAAAACTTAACTTTTAACCTCTTAAGGAAGCAGGACATACCTGTACGCCCTGCACCCAGTCCCGGTATAAAACGTGGGGTCACTAAAGACAGCCAGGACCCTGGGCTAATAGCATGCGGCACTCGCTATTAACCCTTTGGCCTTCAAAGTTTATTGCCGCGTCTAAAATGAAAGTAAAAGCTTCCTGGCAGCTCAGTCGGGCTGATTGGGACCATTGCGGTGAAATCGCGATGTCCCGATCAGCTAGAACGCGATTGGAGGTCACCTCACCTGCCTCCGTCGTGTCTGATTGGTGATTGCTCCAAGCCTGAAATCCAGGATTGAGCAATCGACCGCCGACTACACTGATCTTTGCCGTGTCAATGCATGGCAATGATCTGTGTATGAGATCAGTATGTGCAGTGTTATGGTCTCCTACATATAACACTGCAAAAAAAAAAAGTTAACATTTTTTTTTAATAAAGATCATTTATCACCCTTCCCTAATAAACATAAGAATCTCTCCCCTTTTCCCATTAAAGGGGTTCTCCAGTGCTTAGACATCTTATCCCCTAGGGGCGTGGCATCACACAGGGGCGGAGGCATGACGTCACACTCCACCGGCCCTGTGGTCACCGGCAATCAGACCCGGAGCGAACACGCTCCGCGGACTGATTACAAACGGGGTGCCGCGGTGCGCGGGACCCCCGCGGTCAGGCATCTTATCCCCTATCCTTTGGATAGGGGATAATATGTCTAAGCACCGAAGAACCCCTTTAACCCCTTAAGGACGCAGGACGTAAATGTACGTCCTGGTGCGGTGGTACTTAACGCACCAGGACATACATTTACGTCCTGTGCATAACCGCGGGCATCGGAGCGATGCCCGTGTCATGCGCGGATGATCCCGGATGCTGATCGCAATGGCCGACGCCCGCAATCTCGCGGGCGTCCGCCATTAACCCCTCAGGTGCCGGGATCAATACAGATCCCGGCATCTGCGGCAGTGCGCGATTTAAATGAACGATCGGATCGCCCGCAGCGCTGCTGCGGGGATCCGATCATTCATAACACCGCACGGAGGTCCCCTCACCTTCCTCCGTGCGGCTCCCGGCGTCTCCTGCTCTGGTCTGAGATCGAGCAGACCAGAGCAGAAGATGACCGATAACACTGATCTGTTCTATGTCCTATACATAGAACAGATCAATATTAGCAATCATGGTATTGCTATGAATAGTCCCCTATGGGGACTATTCAAGTGTAAAAAAAAATGTAAAAAAATGTAAAAGTAAAAGTAAAAAAAAGTGAAAAATCCCCTCCCCCAATAAAAAAGTAAAACGTCCGTTTTTTCCTATTTTACCCCCAAAAAGCATAAAAAAATAAATTTTATAGACATATTTGGTATTTCCGCGTGCGTAAATGTCCAAACTATTAAAATAAAATGTTAATGATCCCGTACAGTGAACGGCGTGAACGTAAAAAAAAAAAAGGGCAAAATTGCTACTTTTTTAATACATTTTATTTAAAAAAATTTATAAAAAATGTATTAAAAGTTTTTTATATGCAAATGTGGTATAAAAAAAAAGTACAGATCATGGCGCAAAAAATGAGCCCTCACACCGCCGCTTATACGGAAAAATAAAAAAGTTATAGGTCATCAAACTAAAGGGATTATAAACGTACTAATTTGGTTAAAAAGTTTGTTATTGTTTTTTTTAAGCACAACAATAATATAAAAGTATGTAATAATGGGTATCATTTTAATCGTATTGACCCTCAGAATAAAGAATACACATCATTTTTACCTTAAATTGTACGGCGTGAAAACGAAACCATCCAAAATTAGCAAAATTGTGTTTTTTCTTTTTAATTTCCACACAAAAATAGTGTTTTTTGGTTGCGCCATACATTTTATGATATAATGAGTTATGTCATTACAAAGGACAACTGGTCGCGCAAAAACAAGCCCTCATACTAGTCTGTGGATGAAAATATAAAAGAGTTATGATTTTTAGAAGGCGAGGAGGAAAAAATGAAAACGTGAAAAATTAAATTGTCTGAGTCCTTAAGGCCAAAATGGGCTGAGTCCTTAAGGGGTTAAAAAAAATCGGTGTAAATAAAAATATGTGGTATCGCCATGTGCGGAAATGTCTAAACTATAAAAATATATTGTTAATTAAACCACACGGTTAATGGTGTACGTGCAGAAAAAAATTCCGAAGTCCAAAATAGCGTATTTTTGGTCACTTTTTATATAATGAAAAAATGAATAAAAAGCTATCAAAAAGTCCGCTCAATATAAAATTGGTACCGCTAAAAACAACAGATCACGGCACAAGAAAATAGCCCTCATACCGGCCCCTACGCAGAAAAATTAAAAAGTTATAGGGGTCAGAAGAGGACATTATTAAACATATAAATTTTCCTGCAAGTAGTTATGATCTTTTTTAGAAGTGCGGCAAAATCAAATCTATATAAGTAGGGGATCATTTTAACCGTATGGACCTACAAATTAAAGATAAGTTGTCATTTTTACTCAAAAAAATGGAATCCCCCAAAATGACAAAATGCTATTTTTCTAAAATTTTGTCCCACAATGATTTTTTTTTTCCACTCCGCTGTGGATATTTTGGTAAAATGACTAATGTCACTGCAAAGTAGAATTGGTGGTACAAAAAATAAGCCATAATATGAACTTTTAGGTGCAAAATTGAAAGTGTTATGATTTTTAGAAGGTGATGAGGAAAAAATGCAAAAACAGAAAAACGCTGCGTCCTTAAGGGGTTATTAATATGCTTAGGATAAAATATATGGACCCAAACTTTTTTTTTTTAAATCAAGCTAAAGGAAAAGTGTGCAAAAAACAAGTATTGATGTGATACAAAGACCTCTAAAAGGTGGAAGGGAACAACGTATGGTCCATTGTAACCGGTGGGGGTAAAATATTCCCCTGTAAGGCCGTAATCTCGCATTATTACTAAAAAGGGCAGCCCCACACAGGAACCTCTTCCAATTTCCCCCTACAAACTGTAATGTCCGTTTATTTGTTTTTTCATTTTTCTGTTTAGGTGTTTATTCACACAGTATTTTGTTCAGAGCAGTTGGCTATTCCACCTGGATAGGGAATGGTTAATGCTCTGGATGAATGGTAACTAGGGTATGTCTATTTTAAGCAAGACTTCTGTGCAGTCTGTGCCTCGTTGTTGAGTGCAATACTACTATGTCTGTTTTTGCTGCCAAGTCTGCTTGAGCATGCACCTTATATTTATCCTAAGATATCATCTGAGTTTTAGCCATGGTTAAATAGTCTTGTTTATTGTAGATTTCAGTCTGTGTTACATTTGTCGGTTTTAGGAGTATGTCTGTTCAGCTTTGTCAGTGTTCACACTGTGTCTGAGTCTAGCTTGTACCCTGTGCTCTGTATGTTATATTCTTGTTTGGTATTCTGGAGTCTATTCAGACTCATCCGGTTCTAGTTTGTATGTTCTGTGTCCCAGTGTGAACAGTGTCCTATATTTATATCCTGTTTGGTTGATCCGATCCTCTGTCCTTTGTACTTTTACCTGCTTGTGATGATTCTTAGTAACTTACCTGTTGAGTTAAGTGTTTTGGCTCTCAGTTCTTCTGCTACGCCCTTTATCTCCTGGATTCTGCTGTATACTCTTATCAATCCTAGTCTTGTTCATTTTATCATGTCTACCGTTTATCTGGTATCTGATTTAGTGAACTGTTTGTTAATTCCCTAAATTCTGTTCTGTTTGGGAGTTTATATTCTGCTCTCTTAGTATTTTTATTGTCTAGTAGGTTTCTGTTTCTGGCCTCTGACCGACTATGTTTATTATTTGTTTTTACACCACTGCACTTTAGCACAGGAAGGGACTGGCTCCCAGTTGTCAACTCACCGTTTAGGGTGAGTAGGCAAGTAGGCAGGGAGAGATGTTTTAGGGTCAGTTTAGGGCTCACTCTCCCTGTCCCCCCGGTCGGTCCTTGACACAAACACTGTCATTTCCCAGTGTTTTTAGGTGCAAATAGGGAGAGGTTCCTGTGTGCGGCTGCCCTCTTTAAGACGAGTAACACTTTCCTCGAAAAGGTGGAAGGGAACAACGTATGGTCCATTGTAGCAGGTGTGGGTAAAAACTTCCCCTGTAAGGTCCTACTCTTGCCCTATTAATTCCCTTCTTGGCAAGTGTTACTCTCCCTAAAAAGGGGGGCCCCACACAGGAAACTCTCCCTATTTCAACCAAAAAACCTTGTGACAAGGCAGTGTTTGTAGGTGGAAGTAACACTTGCAAGAAAGGGAATTAATAGTGCGAGAGTAGGGCCTTACAAGGGAAGCTTTTACCCCCACCGGTTACAATGGACCATACGTTGTTCCCTTCTTCCTTTTAGAGGTCTTTATATCACATCAATACTGGGTGGTGTAGGTGGCACATGTTGTTTTTTGCACATCTTTCCTTTTGTTCGATTTAAAAAGAAATGTGAGTAAATATATTTTATTCTAACAAAAGCTAAGTTTTAGCTAATGCATATCCTCAAAACTTACTTGTGGTCTGATGCGGAGGGATATTTGTAACAGGGGAGCAGCGCCTTAAATCTGTTTGGCACTATCCATATTTGTGAATTGTTGGTGTAGCACCATGGTCAATCTACTCTGAGGCATCAGGCATTGGTGGCTGGAAATCCTGGCTGATCCATCCCTGATTCATCTTCACAAAGGTCAGTCTCTCCACATTTTTTGTAGACAGACGAGTTCTCCTTGGGGTGACTATGGCCCCGGCCGCACTAAACACCATCTCTGATGGCACACTACTGGTCGGGCAGGCACACCCAGAAGTCCAGCAGATCTTCATGGTGTCTTGGCATGGGCATATCAAGGTATGCCACCACCTGCTGGTTCAGGTCCTGCTCCATGTCTACCTGCTGCTGATGAGTTGCTTCACTATGGGGGTGAAGAAAGCTACTCATCAGCGACTGTAGACTACGGTTGCTGCTGATGGAGCTGGTACTGCTCCTGCCACCCAACCCCTCCCCAGCAGCCATGGCAGTGGAAGGTGAGCGCAGAGGGTCCCCCGAGTCAGACCTGTGAGAGGATGGATGATGGCGCCGATAGGCATCGGCCAACTGACTACGTAGGATGTCACTGTAGTAGGACAGTTTGTCTTCCCTCTCAGTGGGTGTAAAAAAGCCCCCCATTCTGGGATGGTAGCGAAGGTCCAATAAGGTGGAGAGCCAGAAGTCATCCCACTGCCGAATGGTGACAATTCGGCGGTCACTACGCAAGCAAGTGAGCATGCATCGTGCCATTTGTGCAAGTGACTCGGAGGGACTACCTGCCTCCATCTTCACTGCATATTGCCACGGTGTGTCTGGGTCCTCTGTCTCGCCTTCCTCATAACCCTCTATCTCCTCTGGCTGCTCCTGCTCCTCCTCTCCTGTCAGATGACTAGAACAACTGCCCATCTCGTGAAACCTAAACTGTGATCCACTGTTCCCCTCCCCCTCCTCCAGTTCAGCCCCCACAGGGCTTATGTGGCCGTGAGATGTGGGCACCACATCTCCAGTGCCCTGACCAGCCATCATTTCCAACACATGCTGTAGGAAATGAAGCAGTGGAATGACGTCATTCATCCCATTATCCTGGCGACTGACTAATAATGTGGCTTCCTCAAAGGGCCTGAGGAAACGGCAGGTGTCATGTATGAGCTGCCACTGGTTCACATTGAAGTTACACAGGGGAGTTCCCCTATCCGCTTGGATCATGAAAAAGTCAGTGATGGCTTTTCTCTGTTTGTATAGACATTCCAACATATGGAAGGTGGAATTCCAACGTGTGGAAACGTCACAAATCAGACTATGTTGTGGGATACCGTTCTGATGCTGCAGCTCAAGGAGAGTGTGCTTTGTGGCGTACGAGTGGCTGAAGTGCATGCAAAGTTCCTTCCAATTGTTAGGATGTCTTGCAGATGGGGGGAACACTTCAGGAACCGCTTGACAACCAAATTGAACACGTGTGCCATGCAGGGCGCATGGCTCAGCCTTCCCAGTTGCAGCGCAGACAAGATGTTCTTCCCGTTGACGGTCACCATGGTTCCCATTTCCAGTTTTCGTGCAGTAATCCACGCTCCAATTTCTTTATGAATGACTTTCAGCAGTTCCTTCCCTGTGTGACTCAGTTGGCCAAGGCAAACCATGTGAAGAACAGCGTGACCCCGCCGTGCCCTACACACATGGTATGCTGAAGGGCCACTGAGACTTGTCTGGACAGTGGAGGCTGAGGACAAAGTGGAGGATGAGGATGCAGTCGCACACTATCACAGGACCAATGGCCTGAGGATTAAGCGACGTGACCTGTCCAAGTTGGTGTTGTGGTTGCGCAGGAACCACATTCACCCAGTGAGCCGTAAAGGACATGTATTGTCCCTGACTGTGGTTACAGCTCCAGATGTCGGCACTGCCATGCACTTTGGTACACACCAACATGCTCAAGGACTGGCCCACCTTCTCTTCTAAAAAATTGTGCAGGGCTGGTACTGCCTTCTTCACAAAGAAATGACGGCTTGGGACTCTCCACCTCTGCTCGGCACAAGCCATCAGTTCTCTAAAAGGTGCAGAGTCCACCACTTGAAATGGTGAGTGAGCGCATACTGTTGTTTCTTGGACATGGCTTCGCTGATGGATTGCTGGCGGAATTACTAACTCGAAATAGGAGGAGCAGGAGCATCTGGAGTGACAGAAGGAGGGTATGACACACAGCTCCCTTCAGCTGAGGTGGTGGAGCCTTGGCTGGCTGAAACAGGGAGCGACGTGCCACTGGGTGATGCACCAGGCTGGACCACCACATCGGAGCCACGGTTCTCCCAGGCTGCTTTATGGTGATGCTGTATTTGTTGACGCAGGGCCGTGGTGCCAAAATTGGGACCCTGGCCATGCTTCACCTTCTGCCGACATATCTTGCAAGTGGCTATGTGAACCTCCTCCAGATGCTTGATGAAAAACTGTCACATCACCGAGTAGTCATTTTCCCACCAGCAGTCCACACTGATTGACTTCCACTGCCACTGACTCCAGGAACCCCTGTTTCACTACCTCCCATCAAGGTAGGCTGCCATGAAGCAGCTGGTCTCCCCCGGGCACGTTTGGCTCCAGACTTCCCACTTCTGCCACCATGCTGACTGTCAACCATGCTACTACCTTGCTGGCTCAGCTGCTGCCTCACGGGCAACCTGCAACCCTCTTCTCCTGATAATGATTCTGCACCTGGCTCCCAATTGCGATCGGCTTCATCATCATCGAGTTGTGTCTGCACATCACTGATGTCCTCCTCAGGTTCCTCAACAGTGTATGCTTCAGGAGCCTGAACGCTTGCAATACCACTTCCCACGCCACGCTCGTTATTGACTATTTGCCTGCCTAGTGGAGGAAGCGGCAGATGTCTCCTCCACTTCTTGGCTGGGCAGTAGCTGCTGACTGTCCTCTAGATCGTCCTCACTAAATAGTGGAACTGAATCCACAGCATAAGATACTTCTGTGGGGGAGGGAACAGCATAGGGTAGAGGCAATGGTAGGACAGGGAATGCTCCCGGGACTTGCCAACTGAGGGTTGTGTCTGAGGAACCCACCGACTGTTAACTGGGAGTGTCAGATGTCACTTGTGATGAAGTGGATGACCGTGTTAACCAATCGATGACGGCAGATGGGTTGCTGGTCGAGACATGACCGCTAGCTGATACCAGGAGCACAGGCCTCTTGCTGCAACTCCTGCTGCCACTTGCCCCTAGCCTACTGTGACCTCTTCCTGGTGAATTTAGGCCTCTACCACTCCTCTGTGCACATCCTGGCACTTCTCTGCCTGACATACTTAGTGCGTATATGAGGGGAGTACAATATGCTCCACCACGCTTAAAAAAGTATTTGTATATAACACCAGCAGGAGTGTACTTTTGGCTATGCTTTCACCTTATCTAGGCCCTTGAGACTTTAACAGGAAAACAATAGTACACCACCTAGATGTACGCATGTGGTATGCACTTATGAGGGGAGGACAATGCGCTGAAGTACGCTTAAAAAAGTATTTGTGTACAACACCTGCCAGTGAATACTTTTGCCTGGCCTATCACTGTATCTAGGCACTTGAGACTTTAACAGGAACAAAATAGTATACCACTTAGATGTACGTATGTGGTATACACTTATGAGTGAAGGACAATGCACTCTAGTATGCTTAAAAAAGTATGTGTGTACAACACCAGCAGTACACACCAGTGCTGCGGCACACAGTTGCTGTGTACTACACCCAAAATTGCACTTTCTCTCTCAATCTCACTCCCTTCCCTATCAGTACTTCTAGGCAGGATTGTGCTGAATCACTGCTGTTCTGTGCAACACACTGTGCAACACACTGCTCTCTGTCCTCTCCGTAATAGAATCCCTGCTGTAAAAATGCTTTACTGTGCAACGCACTGCCCTCTGTCCCTCTCTGTAATAGAATGCTGTAGTGACTGGGAGGTGAATAACTGCTGGAAAAAAGCTTTTCTGGCCAACACACACAGGTGGTCCGTCCTATCTATCTCTCTGCAATGAAAGGCTGATGTGACTGGCCGCAATATGGTTGCTGATTATATAGGGCTGTGACATCACAGGGGTGACTGGCTGCTAATAGGCTGCATGCTACATGTGATTCAGGGTCATCCTGCCTACTTCCCGCCTACCCTTGTTCCCGCCTTCCCAGAATTCCTTGCCCCATGTCCTCGCATGTGGATCTGCCATTTTAGATGCTCTGGAGCCTGGAACGCACTAAATGGAGTTTAATGAAGCGATTTGCGCGATTGAACCATGCCAATATTTGCATTTATTGCAAATCAAATTTTTCCTGAAATTCGTAACAAATTCCGATTTGTCAGATTCGATTAGCTCATCCCTAGTGACTGTATTGGGAAGGACGCCAGCTAGAACTGCAGGGAATATTGGAATATTGGCATTCTGCCTCTTCAATCATGTTTTGATACATATTTTTTGTATCCATCACAATGTCACTGTGCTCTGTGCTCACTCCTCGGGATCTGCTGACCTTCGTCTTATGTGTCTTATTGTAGTCCGGGCCTGGCTATACTTCTGGTTAGCCATATTTCTAACCATTACATCATCCTGCAGTTTAACTTGTGACCCTCCTGCTGCCCCCTAATGCTGACACCGCAGCTGCTGAATATCATGGATCTGTTCCTTGGTCTCCTATGGATATTTAATATGGAACTGACTAAGAAACATAGACACAAAGACACTTGTCTGAAGCCAGCCGAGCAGGTGTAGGGAAGAGATTCTGTAGGGTAAATGGCTACTTCACTAGAACAATGTCTATGGTTTCTTGGCTGTAAGAACATTAGATATTGATGTTCTCATCATTCATCATGGTAGTACAATGTTTAAGTCAAATTCCTGTTCAAACTCTTCATGAAGATAGTATAAGGCAATGTTTCCACTAGTATTATGGTCTCCACGTATAGCAGAGCCATGACTGCAGTGACCAATCAGATTTACAATAAGCCAGGTACCCCATTGTATGGATAGCAGAAATCTTCCTTCTATTTCTTCTATTCTATATCAGATTGTCGGAGGGAGTCACTAGGCAAATGTCACATAGTCTGGTTCCAGATTAATGGATCAGGTAATCCTGGATCATTAAGACCTGGATTGCTTGGGTGGAGTTTTATATGTGACCCATTAAAAGCTCCGGGGTCTGTTTCATCAGTGTAGACAATTTTGTTTAATATGCTTATCCTATTTTTTACCTATTTCTTGTTTTCTGCCTGTAATATTTTAGTTATGGTATATAAGAGTCATAGGAGCCTGGTTAATGAGTTACCTTAATCATTTCAGTTTTTCAGGGTGTTACTGCTTTCTAGTTGTCTATTTGGCTTAGTTTAGTCTAGGGCTGTTGCAGGGATGTTACAGGAACAGTAAGGTTTGCTTGTTTAGTTTAGGAAAAAGATCTATAGACATTTTTTGGAATAATTAGTTGGGGGCTTTTCCCGTGTTTGTATATGAGAAAGATGATCAAGACAAATAGGAGGAGCCAGAGTTTAACTTCAAGTGTTATGGTAAAGGGTCACATAGAAAAGAAAGTCACATATTACTCAGCTGAGCGCTTGCTGGGGCAAGCGCTCAGCTGAGTAATATGTGACTTTCTTTTCTGCTCGGCTCTCCTCAGTAAGCGTGCAGTGTATGGATTTATAGAAAGCATTCCTAACTTTCTTTTAGGAAATGGTTTATATCTGCCCGATCCCCGCATTTTTCCAAGCTGACATCTGTAATGTCAATCCCAAAGTCAACCACAATTGTCTGGTACGAATTCTATTCTACATCCCTGGCACCACATAAGGTTTTGAAAATAATAGATCAATTGCATTATAATTGCATTTTACTTCTATGACATGATGAATTATTCTCTAGGCAAAACAATGTACAATGTTAGGAGACGAATTTGTCTGGTATCAATGAGCAAATAAATTAATTTAAAATACACTCCTCATTACTAAAAAATTACAACACCAAGAAGAAAAAGCTGGCGAATTATTGAAATCGCAGGATCGATAGACTTGGTAATGATATGCAAACCATAAAAAAATGGGAGCAAAATATAGGAAATGTCTTGATTTATTTAGTGTGAGCATAGGAAACCCCCTCTAACACGCCTTGGCATGTTCTGGAATGTTCTGCCACGCTGAATGCACTTTGGCTGTTTCCTTAGTATTAGTTGACCAATGATGTCCCAGATGTGCTCGATGGGAGACAAGTCTGGAGAAGCAATCCATTGTAGCACATTAAAAAGGTACCCCGCCCCTAGACATCTTATCCCAGGGGTCCCACCGCTGGGGACCCCCATGATCACCCCACTGCACCCAGCGTTCGTCTAGAGTGTCGGGTGCAGCACCGGACACTCATGGTGTCACGGTCAAACCCTGCTTGTGAAGTCACTGCCATGCCCCCTCAATACAAGTCTAAGGGAGGGGGCATGACTGCCATCACACCCCCTCCCAGAGACTTGCATTGAGGGGGCATGGCCGTGACGACACAAGCCTCTGCCCCCGCAACGCCAGTAATCCGGCACGGAGCGAAGTTCACTCCGTGCACCGGTTGTCTGGGGTGCCAAAGCCGAGGTCTCCAGTGGTGGGACCCCCGCGATCATACATCTTACCCCTTATCCTTTATTAAAAATGTTATTACCAATTCAAGAAAATCTTAAATGTGACAAAAAACAAAACAAAAACAAAAAAACAAACAAACAATGAAATAAGTTACAAAGAAAGTCTCCTGACCGGAAACAATGGAACCAAACAGATTGTATTTCTGAATTCCTTCTACAATTGGGATTTCTGTCTAGTAAAATTCAGAATTTTTCATTGGAATTTCTGGAGTTGTGATTATCACTTCAAACAACGCGCTAGTCACATCTCACGGTGCCGATACTATCTTTGCCCATTTGTCGGGTTTATTGCACGCACGAATAGCACCTGGCGGATCTGTGAATCCTTGACGTGAAATCACATTGCCAAAGTGTTACTTATCAATGACTCTAAGCGTGTTCTGAAATAACATACGACAACACGACTGGCGTGGCGGCTCATTAATTAGTCATTGACTACCGAGCGGGATACTTGTGCTTACTAGGCAGCGAGTGGAATGAGTAAAGATAACTCTAACACCCCTCCCCGTGCAGATGTCTCATCATTCCTTGCTTCGTCTCAAAAATCTGCAGCCAAAAAAATTGCGATATGGTGCGTTTCCCTTTAAAACAAAGGTCCGGACATCCTTTTCTTGTTGTTCTAGTATGGTGTTTCCCAACCAGTGTGCCTCCAGCTGTTGCAAAAGTACAACTTCCAGCATGCCCGGACAGCCTTTGGCTGTCCGGGCATGCTGGGAGTTGTACTTTTGCAACAGCTGGAGGCACACTGGTTGGGAAAGGCTGTTCTAGTCGGTTTGTTGCTATGGTCAACTGGTCAACTTTTCCTCTGCACAAGTTTTGATAAATCTCCACCCATTTCGAATTGATGTTGCAATTTTAATGTTAAAGGGGTATTCCAGGCAAAAAAAAAAATTTATAGATCAACTGGCTCCGGAAAGTTAAACAGATTTGTAAATTACTTCTATTAAAAAATCTTAATCCTTCCAATAGTTATTAGCTTCTGAAGTTTTCTGTCTAACTGCTCAATGATGATGTCACGTCCCGGGAGCTGTGCATGATGGGAAAATATCCCCATAGGAACTGCACAGCTCCCGGGACGTGAGTCATCAGAGAGCAGTTAGACAGAAAACAGCAACGCAACTTCAGAAGCTAATAACTATTGGAAGGATTAAGATTTTTTAATAGAAGTAATTTACAAATCTGTTTAACTTTCCGGAGCCAGTTGATATATGTAAAAAAGTTTTGGCCTGGAATACCCCTTACATTTTAATGTTAATGAGTGTAGTTTAGGAATTTGGAAGGGTGCTGCCTATAGAAATATATGTTAATTAAAAAAAAATATGTACTAAAATTTAATTTTCTTTAAAATTTAAATGTTATTACCAATTCAAGAAAATCTTAAATAAAAAAAAATAAAAAAATAAAAAACTAGCTTTATTAAAACCAAAGAACAAGAACGAAGCACTCACCCTGTAATTGCGGCTTAAACCTTCATTCTTTATTTCAGATATACATCAGATCACCGGAGCGATACGGGAGAGCGGACAGGTGCTGTAGCGTGGGGGGGGGGGGGGGGGGGTCGGGGGTGGGGGTAGGGCAGACTGTTTCATATTCCACGTGAAGCACCACCCATTTGCTAGGCACCAACATCAGGATCACGATATACAGCAAGACAATAGTGGTACATTAATTATAAGGTTGCAGCAGTGACAAGGATTTTTTCTTTCTTTTCGTGTATTCACTAGTTTTATTAAACCTGCCCCCATTGTGAAATATATAAAAGGAAAAAAATGAATGTAAATTGCAGATTAGTACAGATTACTAGGTCAGGCGTGGCTATAGGAGGAGATGGGAGGAGTTCGGGCGGGCATAGCGGTGCTCCTAGAGATACAGTGACACCCTTGGTACGGCAAACATTTATTTGCATATTGAATAAAAAAAGACAGATGTAAATGAGGCCAGATATGTTGACTACAGACGACATATATTAAGTCTTTCTTTTTATTAAGAAGGAGCACTGCAGCTATAGACACTTATCCCCTATCCTGATCGCTGGGGGTCCGATTGCTGGGGGTCCATATCGGGGGGGGGGTCCTGTACAAGGCCACAGCTCTCCCGTGCAGGAGGTATTTTGGCCGCAGCATAACGCTGTGGCCAAAACGCCTCCTCTATGTGTCTCTATGAGAGGCAGAGATTCAGCGTTCGTGCATCCCCACCTCTCCCATACAGCTGGGGGGGGGGGGGGCAGAGCCACAGCAACACCTGGTCCCCGTACGTGAGATCGCGGGGATCCCAGCGGTCAGATCCCCCACGATAAGACACTTATCCCCTATCCTGCAGATAGGGGATAAGTGTCTATGGCTACAGTACTCCTTTAGGTTAGATATAAGTTTAATTTAAAAAGGTACCACACTTTCAACATCATCTGTATAAATCAAAAGTTCAAGTGAATGTTAAATCCTTTTAATATATCTTAATAGAGAAAAATGCTTCTTTCTTCACTTATAGGTCTTCTTTCATGCCCCTGCCCTTTCAAAATCATCATTTACTATGGAAACACTGCATAAATCCATCTCTAGAAGGAGAAGCTCACTGAAGGATCAGGTTACAGATGCCCATAAAAAGTCAATGAAAAGGGAAAGGGGAAATGGTTGAAGAGAGACAGAAACAGAGAGAGCATGTGAAAATATTGTAATACTGGTAAAGTGTTACATCTTTCATCTAATGCTGGATTCACACCCCTGTGTGTTTTGTCTGCATATGTGCTGCCAATGAGGATGAAGAATTGTCACTAGAGGCAAGATGAAAGCTCTTGGCCTCTAGGGATTGGTCCACATGTCCAGTGTGACTGACAGGCTCATAGACTCACCACACATGCAACACAAGCCACATTGGTGGCGCATGCATAGACAAAACATGAAAACTTTGTGTCAGTCAAAGTCAATTAAAGCAACATGACATAGTGCAGAGAGGCTTGGTGGCCAAGAGGAGGGGCACAGCAGACCTCTGGACACACCTCTCAGACCCTGGACACACCTCTCAGACCCTGGACACACCTCTCAGACCCTGGACACACCTCTCAGACCCTGGACACACCTCTCAGACCCTGGACACACCTCTCTGACACTATGGGACAAAGCATAATTTTTTAGAGAATAAACACAGATGCCAAAAATGGGCATGTTTGTCAAGGGGACATTAAAGGGGTACTCTGCTGTACACATCTTATCCCCTATCCAAAGGGCGGGATCCCCGTGATCTCTGGGCAGGTAGCTGCTGTGTCCAGGACACAGAAAACATGCAGCTTCCGTGTTCGTGATGTCACGCCATGCCCCCTCCGTTCATGTCTATGGGAGGGGGGTGTAACGGCTAGTACAGAGCCGTCACGCCTTCACCCATGAACTTGAATGGAGGGGGCATGGTGGTCTGTATAACCAGTCATCGGGCACGGGGTAGAGTTCGCTCCGTGTCCCTATTGACAGGGATGTCGGCCCGGAGATCACGGGGGTCCCCAGTGGCAGGACCCTAGCGATCTAACATCTTATCCCCTATCCTTTAGATAGGGGATAAGATGAGTGCAGTGGAGTACCCCTTTAACCCCCAGCAGGCCTAGGGGGGTAGTTGCATATAATGATTGGATGTGACCTTCAGCTGAGTACGGACAGTTTTTGGGATCCTTATGGTTTGTACACATTTATTGTGGATGTTCCGGGGCAGCGAGGCTTCACTTACAGCTTCATGTGAATGATGGATGAGACGTGCGCACATTGTTTTATCTGGGAATGAATGAGCGCCTCAATGGTTCTGGACATTAGCCGAGATTCAGACGCGGTTTTTTGGCACAACTGGAGCTAGAAACGTAACAAGACCAGAAGGCACTGGGACATTTTGTCTATATTGTATAATTGACAGGTAAAACAAATAGTAATGTTTTATATGTAATAAATACAAATCAAGTAAAACAACGCCACGCCGCTGTATATAGGGGCGACATTTAGAAAGTCTAATTCCCTGTCACAACTCATCACAATGATCCCTCTGTGTCTATATAATAGCTCTGTAGACAAGGTTCTTCATTCTATGGATCTCTGTATGTGTGTGTAGGATAAAATGTGAGGCCACTTCTGTATAATTTGGAATATTAAAGGGGTATTCCAACCATAGACATCTTATCTTAGATATCTGATCACGGGGGGGCCCGCTGCTGACCCCCCCCCCCCCCCCGGACAATCACCAAGCAGCACCAGCATGCCCGGCAGCTGCTCCAGTCTCGGAAACCTCAGTGTTTTCAGGACTGGAGAAGTGATATCATGCCACACCCCCTTGTGATGTCATGCCACGCCCCCTCCATTCATGTCTATGGGAGGGGGCATAACGCCTCCTCCCATAGACATGAATAGAGGGGGCGTGGTGTGAAGTCACGTCTCCAGTGCTGGAAAAAAAGAGACTGGAGCAGCAGCCCGGCTTAGTATGCAGCAGCTGATAATTACTGGAAGGATTAACATTTTTAAATAAAAGTAATTTATAAATTCTGGCACCAATTGATTTGAAAAAAAAAAAATTCCACCCGGGAGTACCCCTTTAAGTTATTGTTATGCCGCATGCTGCATTATTATTATGATGATGATTTAAAAAAATATATTTTTTATTATTTTTTATTAATTTATTTGTTATTATTATTATTATTATTATTATTATTTATGTTATTGTTGTTGTTATTATTATTAATAATAACAATAATAATAATAATAATACATTTATTTATACAATAAAATGTATAAATTAATTAAATGTAAAAATAAAATTTTTGTTTATTTTTACTTTTGTTTATTGTTAATTATTAACAATATAATAATAATAATGATAATAATAAATGTATATATATATATATTATAATTTTTTTATTTATTTAAGTAGTCAGCCATCTTAGTTTTATATCAACTTATTTACAGTATACTCTAATGCAGTGGTCTCCAAACAATGACCCTCCAGCTGTTGCAAAACCACAACTCCCAGCATGCCTGGACAGCCATTGGCTGTCCCAGCATGCTGGGAGTTGTACTTTTGCAACATCTGGAGGGCCACAGTATGGAAATCACTGATTAATGTCCTTGAGGCCAACGCTCTGTAAAGCTAAAAAAGATGGCGCTGTATCTAATTCCCTTTTCATTAATCCTATTAAGATCCCATTGAGTTTTGTGGGTGTAATGAGCGAGATATATTCCATTAATGTGACATTACTCACAAGGCTAAACAACTCAAATCGCTTCTACGTGCCGACAGATTGATGGGAACAGCACTTCTGGGAAGATTAACACTGATGGGCTAAGTGCGAGATTTCTCCAATCAATCCGGAAAACTGCGCAATATTTCTGTCTTGGAAATGAAGATTTTTAAACATTGTTGTCTGGAGTTTGAGGGAAAAAATTAATAAGGTGAATTTTTCCTAAAATAATCAAAAATATGGCGGGTGGAACTCCAACCCAAATCTGAATTACAGCTAGGGGTACTCCAGTGGAAAACTTTTTTTAAATCAACTGGTGCCAGAATGTTAAACAGATTTGTAAATTACTTCTATAAAAAAATCTTAATCCTTCCAGTACTTATTAGCTGCTGAATGCTACAGAGGAAACTATTTTCTTTTTGGGACACAGAGCTCTCTGCTGACATCACGAGCACAGTGCTTTCTGGTGACATCTCTGTCCATTTTAGGAACTGTCCAGAGTAGGAGAAAATCCCCATAGCAAACCTATGCTGCTCTGGACAGTTCCTAAAATGGACAGAGGTGTCAGCAGAGAGCACTGTGCTCGTGATGTCAGCAGAGAGCTCTGTGTCCCAAAAAGAAAATAATTTCCTCTGTAGTATTCAGCAGCTAATAAGTACTGGAAGGATAAAAAATTTTTGTATAGAAGTAATTTACAAATCTGTTTAACTTTCTGGCACCAGTTAATAAAAAAAAAGTTTTCCACCGCTTTGGGGGGGGGGGGGGGGGGGGGGGGGATTATGCTTTCAAATAATTTAGGGGCAGAAAGTCAAACAGAAAGTGATAGATATTAACAATTATAACAAATATAAAAAAAAAATTAAAAACAGGAACTATAAATAGATAAATAAATAATTTAATAAATCAATAACAATATCAATAAATACATTAAGAACAACAATGTTATTTTGCTAATTTAGCGGGATTTTTCGGTATACAGGGCTGTATGAGGGTTATATTTTGCATCGTGATATGACAGTAAGTGACCTTCAGCCATCATCTTAACTGATCAGGACCCCACGATCCCGCTGCTGATCAGTCCTCCTAACCAGCAAACACTATTTTACCACTTTTAGATGCCTCAATCTGTTATGTGCATATCCACACTGTACAATACATTTAAAGGGGTACTCCGATTATTTTTATATATTTTTTTTAAATCAACTGACGCCAGAAAGCTTAAAGGGGTACTCCGATTATTTTTATATTATTTTTTTAAATCAACTGACGCCAGAAAGCTTAACAGATTTGTAAATTAGTGACCAAAAAAGACAAAAACAGGTGTCCTGCCCTCACTGCTTCAGTTCTGATTATGCGGCTCCCATCTCGGGCTGCTCCTCCAGATCAGGGGCTGACGGTCGCGTGGGGCGCTCAGAGGCATTTGTAAATTACTTCTATTAAAAAATCTTAATCCTTCCAGTACCTATTAGCGGCTGTATACTACAGAGGAAATTATTTTCTTTTTGAATTTCTTTTCTGTCACGACCACAGTGCTCTCTGCTGACACCTCTGTCCGTGTCAGGAACTGTCCAGAGCAGGAGAGGTTTGCTATGGGGATTTTCTCCTGCTCTGGACAGTTCCTAAAATGGACAGAGGTGTCAGCAGAGAGCACTGTGGTTGTGACAGAAAATAAATCCAAAAAGAAAAGAATTTCCTCTGTAGTATACAGCTGCTAATAAGTACTGGAAGGATTAAGCGTTTTTAATAAAAGTAATTTACAAATCTGTTTAACTTTCTGGCACCAGTTGATTTAAAAAATAATAATAATTAAAAAAAAATGTTTTCCACTGGAGTACCCCTTTAAGATACATTTTAATGTATCTTACAATGTCCTTAGGCGTTTGCTATATTTGCAACCAAGTATCATGTAGTGCACAAAAAAACAGTTCTCACTTTTTTTTTTTTACTTCGATCTGTCATAAAGCAGCAAATGAAGATTTTCCACATTTAGAAAATACTTATGTTGTGTTTCTTTGTGTTTTCCTGTTTCCATCCTATCCATAAAGAGATGACACTACAATTATGGTGCAGGTAGGTAGCCCTGGGCTGATTTTCAGGGTCTCTTTCTCTTCGGAGAGTACCCCCCCCCCCCCCCCATCATACACAACTATTTGTCATTCTCTCCATTTCAAGCGACAGGACCAAAGCTGGGCTGTTTGTCAGTAGTACCCACACAGTTACTTCCTCCCTTACTCCTCTAGCTGATCACAGACCAACGCATCACATACTCTGTGCCGTGACAAACTGCTGGTGAAAGTGCCCTGAACAAGCTGGCACTGTGCTGAGCCGATCATTTGCACTTTACACTATTATAGATAGCACAAGGGGTTGACGCGGGTACAAAGTGTTACTGATGCAGTTGCTCAGCAAGGAAGGGGTAACACTAAGCACTACTGAAGTCTTGAAGTACCTTTTATGGATAGTGCAGATGCTCTGGACACTCACAGATGCAGGTATACAGGTATAGATGTGTGGTGTCCAGGTACCGTATTGCATCCAGTACCTAGTGTAGAGGTCCCCAAAGTCAGAGTAACTACGTTCAGGTAGGGTTCCTTAGGTGGGACAGCCCCTAGTCACCTCTCCTTAAGTCTAACTGTAATGTTAATAAATGTATATATTAATAATTATATCTATATTTTATAGAAATGTATAGTACTTACTTTGTTCTGCGTGCAGGACCTTCGGTCATGTGACCATGGTAGTAACCTCTATGGTATGTTGTAGGACCTTAGGAGGTCCTTGGGTCACGTGTTACCCACATATCACTGTAATGGTGATTGACATCTGTTTGGACCAATTAGCGTTAGTCCAGCCCCTGCCCAAATAAGGGAGCTGCGTCCAATTATCGCTCTCTTGGGTTGCTGCTCTCGTGGACGCCGGACTAACAGAACGGATCTGCGCAACTTTGAAAGACACGCTAGGCCTCAAAACCCACAGCCTCAGCAGAACCAAAAATCGAGAGTCTTATACTAATTCCTGCTAATGCTAGCATGACTACTGCAACTAATTCCCCTAAATCCAGTGGAACAGCACAATAGTCTAGAGACTTTTAATGCTAAAGTCCCAACCATTGTCAATCTCCAAAAGAAGATCCATTATTATCATCTACCTCAAACCTATTATCATCTACCTCCCCATCGTTCCTGGGAAGGGTGGCGGTTGGAAAAGCTTTATAGAGGAGCCCTCACCCTGGCGTCACGAATAGCAAGGCTTAACAAGCACCCTTTGATTTCTGCACAGCTACACTCCCCATACCCTACACCCCCCAGGCTATCACACATGTGTATCTTCTATTGCAGTGGTCTTCAACCTGCGGACCTCCAGATGTTGCAAAACTACAACTCCCAGCATGCCCGGACAGCCGTTGACTGTCCGGGCATGCTGGGAGTTGTAGTTTGGCAACATCTGGAGGTCCGCAGGTTGGAGAACCACTGTTCTATTGGATTATATGTGTGTGACACACCACAAACCAGATGAGATCATGCAGTGCACCATGCCTTGGAGTATAATGTGTACTCTCTCCTGCCCCCTGGTGGTTGCCCATATATTTGAACAGGTGACTGCTGTGATTCCCTCTAATAGTTACAAAGAATTCTGTGCAGATGATTATTGCAGGAAACAAAAGATCTAACATTAATGTTCATAAAATGTTGCTAAATCATAATTTTTTTTTCCATAACAACGGAGTCCTCCTTTAATCCCACAATGAATATGCTGTTCCAACCTCAATGACTGAGATGAAAGAGGTAAAGCCTTAATTCTAAAGAGCAATGGGAAGGAACCCATTCACGTTAAGTGCCGAATTCTAAGACAAAAGCTACAGAACAGCGGAATTTTAGAAATGAACTGCACAGACTTATTGAAATGGAAACGTATTGTACATGGGGGAGAACTGGAGCTGGAAACTCATTATAATCTATTTGAAAGGCATGAAATGAGCTGCGGAGAATTACGGGGAGAAAACACAGTTTAGCAAAATACTATTAATCATATTCTGTATATTTGCCTTATTTAATAGCTCAGTGCTTTTCTACTATCAGGGAAAATATTGCCGGATGTGAGCAAGAAGCTTTTATTTTCTCTTAAAGAGGATAGTCATGTATTTGGGCATAGTCTTATGTGCACACAAATACGGCAAGATCCCAAACCACCAAAACCAGAGTCACTGGGGGCCCGAATTCGAAAACGGGCCATTCGTGTAAGGTAGTCATTGGTCGCACACTTATTTGGCTGACATCTATCTCTCTCAATCCTCCCTATACATGTGCACTCTCGGTTTGGCTGAGCATGCATGTGTTCTCAATGAGGAAAGGGGAAACAGTTGCAGCCAGACTCCTCTGGGGGTGGATTATCTCCCTGAGAACAAAACTATTGGTCAATTCTTCTCTCTCCTATTGGGGAAGAGCCAAGGAGGCCCCATACACATTAGATGGTCTTCCGGTGACAATGAAGTAGGCGGGTTCAGCTGACACTAATTTAATGTGTGTGCCAGCTTAAAGTGGTTCTGAACGCTGGGTGCGGGCTGCGGTTGTCGTGGTGTCACAGCCACGCCCCCTCAATGCAAGTCTATGGAAGGTGGACTTGCACTGAGTGGGTGTGGTGTGACCTCATGAGGGGGCGTGGCTGTGACGTCATCATATGTATCTTGTACAGTCTTTAGTAAGTCAATAGTCTGGTAACACACAAAAATACATAAAATACACGTAAACAATATGGCACTTGATAGTTAGAAAGAATACTAAAAAATCCTAAATGCTCACTAATATTCCTTGGCCTGAAACACAAAGCCAGAAAAGTAATTGAAAATTAATAATAATAATAAAAAAAATAAATAAAAGAAAAATCCCAACACATTTCTCCCAAAATTAAAAAAACAGGGTTTATCAGGGGAGATATAAATAAAGCAAAAAAGATAAAAATTAAATAAATACCAGGGATGAATGATGGCCATCACCCTGGCTCACTATGTTGTCTGACCCCAGGGATCTAGGCCCTCGCTTCACCTTCGTCATTATTCTCGTCTATCACCTATTGAGTCTATAATTCTGACCAATTCTAAGGCCATGTGTCTGTTTTCATACATTTTGTATTGTTATCACTGAGGTTACTGTCTGACAAGTACCGGTATCTTAAAAGTATAACAACGGTGATTTTTTAAAGTTGGTTATTTTGGTGAAGTAATTGTTTATTTGGCTTTCAGTCAATTTTTTGTTGATGATGCGGTGAAGTCCTGAACAGGTAGCAAAGGGCATAGACCCAAGCTTGGTTTCTATTTTCAGTTTAATAAAAGGTAATATCTGTATAATAGCTCTGTGTTTCCGGGACTGGAGATGTGATGTTACGCCACGCCCCCTCGTCATGTCACACCACACCCCCTCCATTCATGTCTATGGGAGGGGGCGTGACAGCCGTCACGCCCCCTCCCATAGACATAAATGGAGGGGGCTTGTCCAGTCCAGGTAACAAAGAGGTTTCTGAGACTGGAGACACAGCCCGGCATAGAATGTGGACGGCCTGCCGCTAGGACACCATGTTCAGATATCTTATCCCCTATCCTTTGGATAAGGGATAAGATGTATTTAGTCAGAATACTCCTTTAAGGTCTCTGCTTGTCCTTATTAAATAGGAACTTATTTGTTTACGTTCAAAGATTGACTGATGGGATGCGCACACCGGGTCTGGGCTTCTTCCAGTGCCAGTATTAGGAACTATGCCTTTTGTTGGGTCATGGCCTCCATTGGGACAGTACATATTGTGAGGGGACCAGGCTAATAACTATATTACAGGACTGAGAAAACACTCTAGTAAATCTAAGCTTTAACTAGGGCATCGGAAATAGATAAATAAAACAAATCCTCGGGACAAGGAAAATTCTCCCAAAAAAGAAGCATAAGTTAATCAATAGTTCTACACTTATTTGCCACAGATAATGTGCATTACAAACAAGGGGTACCGTGTGACAATGTGTCAAATAGTAATCCCAAATTATATTGTGAACCTTAAAAAAATAATAATCACGTCACATTAACACCGAATCCCAACGTGTTTTTACCCTGATTTCATCAGGGGCCATAAAGCAGGATATTATAATACCAATATCAAAAGTTAGGTGACATGGTAAAGTAAAATAATGCAATAAATGACCATGTGTAGAAAATACATCAGTATATCACTCTCCACATCAAAAAGGGTCTTATAGTTTTCTTCCCCATTTCTTTTTCCTGCTCTCGTGGATCAGACTTTCTCTTCTTCTGCCGCCAACACTAAGTGATCCCAAGAAACCAAGAGTCTGTATTTCTATGATCTTTCTCTATTTAGAGAGAACCAAACCCCTAATAACGTTGTGAAGTGTAATTTCTGTCTTACTCTAATCCTCGCAGGAAAGCATTTGGACACTTACACTGAGCATCTGGATTTGTCGAGTACTAAGAAGCTTACGTGATGTTTGGCTTTGACGGAGCCCGGACTCAGTATTTCGCCCTATTGTCACAAATAATACACTGAACAAACAGCCGTCAGTAACACAAGAGCCAGGTTGGTAGATGAAATGAAGAGAATTATTTCCTCGGAGATTTCTCACTTCAAATCCATTTACGGTACATGACACGTCCTGATTTACAATTGAATTTCGGCATATCTCCCTAAGAGTGCCACCATCCTGAAGGGAATTTTTTTTCTTTTTCTTTTTTATTTCAAACTGCTTATATTGGATTGATATAATATCATCATTATGAATCCAATTTACTTCCCTTTTATTCTGAATATATAAACATTTCTATGTATGCTGTAATCTACAGACTATTGTACAATATAGTTCATAGGAGGGGGAGCGGGGACTGCATATGTTTAGCTACAGTGGGGATCAAAAGTTTGGGCACCCAGGTAAAAACTTGTATTAATGTGCATAAAGAAGCCAAGGAAAGATGGAAAAACCTCCAAAAGGCATCAAATTACAGATTAGACATTCTTATAATATGTCAACAAAAGTTACATTTTATTTCCATCATTTACACTTTCAAAATAACAGAAAACAAAAAATGGCGTCTACAAAAGTTTGGGAACCCTGCAGAGTTAATATCTTGTACTGCCCCTTTGACAAGTATCACAGCTTGTAAACGCTTTTTGTAGCCAGCCAAGAGTCTTTCAATTCTTAATTGATCTATCTTTGCCCATTCTTCCTTACAAAAGTCTTCCAGTTCTTTGAGATTTCTGGGCTGTCTGTCACGCACTGCTCTTTTAAGGTCTATCCATAGATTTTCAATTATGTGGAGGTCAGGAGATTGTGAAGGCCGTGGCTAAACCTTCAGTTTACGCCTCTTGATGTAATCCCCCGTGGATTTCGAGGTGTGTTTAGGATCATTATCCATTTGTAGAAGCCATCCTCTCTTTAACTTCAGCTTTTTCACAGATGGCATCAAGGTAGCATCCAAAATTTGCAGAAATTTCATTGAATCCATTTTTCCTTCTACTCATGAGATATTCCCTGTGCCACTGGCTGCAATACAACCCCCAAAGCATGATTGATCCACCCCCATGCTTAACAGTTGGACAGAGGTTCTTTTCATTAAATTCTGTTCCCATTCTTCTCAAAACGTACCTTTGCTCATTCCAGCCAAAAAGTTCAATTTTAACCTCATTGGTCCACAGAACTTGTTTCCAAAATGCATCAGGCTTGTTTATATGCTCATTTGCAAAGTTCAAATGCTGATTTTTGTGGTGAGGACATAGAAGAGGTTTTCTTCAGATGACTCTTCCATGAAGACCATATTTGTACAAGTATCTCTTTACAGTGGAATAGTGTACCACAACTCCAGTGTCTGCCAGATCTTTCTGGATGGATTGTGCAGTCAAACGTGGGTGTTGAATTGTTTTTCTCACAATCCTGTGAGCTGTTCTGTCCGATATTTCTCTTGGTCTTCCAGATCTTGCTTTAACTTCCACTGTTCCTGATGACTGTCATTTCTTAATTACATTCCGAACAGAGGATATTGACATCTGAGAACGTTTTGCTATCTTCTTATAGCCGTCTCCAGCTTTGTGAGCGTCAACTATTTTCAGTTTCAGATTTCTAGACAACTGCTTAGAAGAACCCATGGTGCTGATTGTTGGGGCAAGGTCAGATGATTCTGGGCATTTAAAACCTTTGAGATTGACATCACCTGGTCTTCCCAGATGATGATTGAGAACAATCCATGACACTGGCAGGTCTCAGCTTTGCAAAGGGGGCAGTGCATGCTATAAATTCTGCAGGGTGCACAAATTCTGACCTGGGGTGCCCAAACTTTTGATCCCCACTGTACAATTTTATTTATTTTAGTATTAACCTTTTATTCCCAGAACACATATTATAAAGTTTAGCTTTTTAAAGTGGTTTGACATTGGTTACTTAATAAGGCAAGCAAGATAGGAAAAGCCGGCACACCTCTGTACAATGTTAGCCCTTCCACAATGTTCCACACTTTCCTCGTCGGCATGCTAGAGTCGGAAGCGGAGAATGCACCAAACATGCAACAGTTCCATTCTGGGTGCTCAATCCCATAAAGGCAAAGTTCATAGAAGTACACTCGAAGGTAGATACAGGAGGCACTCACCACAGGGAAATGTGCAACAATGGATTTTCTTTATTGCATCGTGCAGCAGTAAAAACTGACCTGTGTGGACGCAGCACATCAGAAGACGGTAACAGCTATTTTACGCCTCTTACAGGGCGGTTTCTGAGATTAAGGAGAATTAACAGCACTGACACTGATTTCTTGTTGCAGGCAAACAATCTACGGGAACGATTTACTAGGAGAGGGTATCCTGCACCCCTCCTAGATGCCACCTTAAATAATGCATTTGTACATAAACGCTGCGATTTGCTCTGCAAAGGAAAATGTTGTAAAAATATGAATAAAACATCCCAAAACATGGATAACATTCAGGGGAAGTGGTTCTGTTTCTCCTTTCAGTTTAGCCCAATGGCTTTTCAGATTAAAAAGGCCATCCATGAGAATTAGGCAATACTGAAGGGCGGCCCAGAACTGGCAGAGTTTCCAAGTACGGTGTCGATTTTAGGACATCGTCAGTTTTCAGCCGTAACTCCGTCCAGCGCCAGGTGAAACAATGTCCCGCCTCCTCCCTCTTTGCAATCTCCGTCAGGCGTCAGTCGCAACTCCCTCCTCCTAAACCTTCTCATCCGAAACTCCATCATGCCTCAGACAAAAAACCTTTCTGCCATAGGGCTCTGGTTATAGTAGACCTCTGGTTATAGTAGACCTCTGGTTATAGTAGGGCTCTTGTTATAGTAGACCTCCGGTTACAGTAGGGCTCTTGTTATAGTAGGGCTCTGGTTATAGTAGACCTCTGGTTATAGTAGACCTCTGGTTATAGTAGGGCTCTGGTTATAGTAGACCTCTGGTTATAGTAGGGCTCTTGTTATAGTAGGGCTCTGGTTATAGTAGGGCTCTGGTTATAGTAGACCTCTGGTTATAGTAGGGCTCTGGTTATAGTAGGGCTCTGGTTATAGTAGATCTCTGGTTATAGTAGATCTCTGGTTATAGTAGGGCTCTGGTTATAGTAGGGCTCTGGTTATAGTAGGGCTCTGGTTATAGTAGATCTCTGGTTATAGAAGGGCTCTGGTTATAGTAGACCTCTGGTTATAGTAGGGCTCTGGTTATAGTAGGGCTCTGGTTATAGTAGACCTCTGGTTATAGTAGGGCTCTGGTTATAGTAGGGCTCTGGTTATAGTAGATCTCTGGTTATAGTAGGGCTCTGGTTATAGTAGACCTCTGGTTATAGTAGGGCTCTGGTTATAGTAGGGCTCTGGTTATAGTAGGGCTCTGGTTATAGTAGACCTCTGGTTATAGTAGACCTCTGGTTATAGTAGGGCTCTGGTTATAGTAGACCTCTGGTTATAGTAGGGCTCTGGTTATAGTAGACCTCTGGTTATAGTAGAGCTTTGGTTATAGTAGACCTCTGGTTATAGTAGACCTCCGGTTACAGTAGGGCTCTTGTTATAGTAGACCTCTGGTTATAGTAGGGCTCTGGTTATAGTAGACCTCTGGTAATAGTAGGGCTCTTGTTATAGTAGGGCTCTGGTTATAGTAGACCTCTGGTTATAGTAGGGCTCTGGTTATAGTAGGGCTCTGGTTATAGTAGGGCTCTGGTTATAGTAGAGCTTTGGTTATAGTAGGGCTCTGGTTATAGTAGACCTCTGGTTATAGTAGGGCTCTGGTTATAGTAGACCTCTGGTTATAGTAGAGCTTTGGTTATAGTAGGGCTCTGGTTATAGTAGGGCTCTGGTTATAGTAGGGTTCTGGTTATAGTAGACCTCTGGTTATAGTAGGGCTCTGGTTATAGTAGACCTCTGGTTATAGTAGACCTCTGGTTATAGTAGAGCTTTGGTTATAGTAGGGCTCTGGTTATAGTAGACCTCTGGTTATAGTAGACCTCTGGTTATAGTAGACCTCTGGTTATAGTAGGGCTCTTGTTATAGTAGACCTCTGGTTATAGTAGGGTTCTGGTTATAGTAGACCTCTGGTTATAGTAGGGCTCTGGTTATAGTAGACCTCTGGTTATAGTAGACCTCTGGTTATAGTAGAGCTTTGGTTATAGTAGGGCTCTGGTTATAGTAGTCCTCTGGTTATAGTAGGGTTCTTGTTATAGTAGGGCTCTGGTTAAAGTAGGGCTCTTGTTATAGTAGACCTCTGGTTATAGTAGAGCTTTGGTTATAGTAGGGCTCTGGTTATAGAAGACCTCTGGTTATAGTAGGGCTCTGGTTATAGTAGACCTCTGGTTATAGTAGGGCTCTGGTTATAGTAGATCTCTGGTTATAGTAGGGCTCTTTTTATAGTAGACCTCTGGTTATAGTAGATCTCTGGTTATAGTAGACCTCTGGTTATAGTAGGGCTCTGGTTATAGTAGGGCTCTGGTTATAGTAGATCTCTGGTTATAGTAGGGCTCTGGTTATAGTAGGGCTCTGGTTATAGTAGACCTCTGGTTAAAGTAGGGCTCTTGTTATAGTAGACCTCTGGTTATAGTAGAGCTTTGGTTATAGTAGGGCTCTGGTTATAGTAGACCTCTGGTTATAGTAGGGCTCTGGTTATAGTAGATCTCTGGTTATAGTAGGGCTCTGGTTATAGTAGACCTCTGGTTATAGTAGGGCTCTGGTTATAGTAGGGCTCTGGTTATAGTAGACCTCTGGTTATAGTAGGGCTCTGGTTATAGTAGACCTCTGGTTATAGTAGGGCTCTGGTTATAGTAGACCTCTGGTTATAGTAGGGCTCTGGTTATAGTAGGGCTTTGGTTATAGTAGGGCTCTGGATATAGTAGGGCTCTGGTTATAGTAGGGCTCTGGTTATAGTAGGGCTCTGGTTATAGTAGATTTCTGGTTATAGTAGACCTCTGGTTATAGTAGGGCTCTGGTTATAGTAGATCTCTGGTTATAGTAGGGCTCTGGTTATAGTAGGGCTCTGGTTATAGTAGACCTCTGGTTATAGTAGGGCTCTGGTTATAGTAGGGCTCTGGTTATAGTAGACCTCTGGTTATAGTAGGGCTCTGGTTATAGTAGAGCTTTGGTTATAGTAGGGCTCTGGTTATAGTAGACCTCTGGTTATAGTAGGGCTCTGGTTATAGTAGAGCTTTGGTTATAGTAGGGCTCTGGTTATAGTAGGGTTCTGGTTATAGTAGGGCTCTGGTTATAGTAGACCTCTGGTTATAGTTGGGCTCTGGTTATAGTAGGGTTCTGGTTATAGTAGACCTCTGGTTATAGTAGGGCTCTGGTTATAGTAGAGCTTTGGTTATAGTAGGGCTCTGGTTATAGTAGACCTCTGGTTATAGTAGGGCTCTGGTTATAGTAGAGCTTTGGTTATAGTAGACCTCTGGTTATAGTAGGGTTCTGGTTATAGTAGGGCTCTGGTTATAGTAGACCTCTGGTTATAGTAGGGTTCTGGTTATAGTAGGGCTCTGGTTATAGTAGACCTCTGGTTATAGTTGGGCTCTGGTTATAGTAGGGTTCTGGTTATAGTAGACCTCTGGTTATAGTAGGGCTCTGGTTATAGTAGAGCTTTGGTTATAGTAGGGCTCTGGTTATAGTAGACCTCTGGTTATAGTAGGGCTCTGGTTATAGTAGAGCTTTGGTTATAGTAGACCTCTGGTTATAGTAGGGTTCTGGTTATAGTAGGGCTCTGGTTATAGTAGACCTCTGGTTATAGTAGGGTTCTGGTTATAGTAGGGCTCTGGTTATAGTAGACCTCTGGTTATAGTAGGGCTCTGGTTATAGTAGGGCTCTGGTTATAGTAGACCTCTGGTTATAGTAGGGTTCTGGTTATAGTAGGGCTCTGGTTATAGTAGACCTCTGGTTATAGTTGGGCTCTGGTTATAGTAGACCTCTGGTTATAGTAGGGCTCTGGTTATAGTAGACCTCTGGTTATAGTAGGGCTCTGGTTATAGTAGGGCTCTGGTTATAGTAGACCTCTGGTTATAGTAGGGTTCTGGTTATAGTAGGGTTCTGGTTATAGTAGGGTTCTGGTTATAGTAGGGCTCTGGTTATAGTAGGGCTCTGATTGTAGTAGGGCTCTGGCTATAGTAGGGCTCTGGTTATAGTAGGGCTCTGGTTATAGTAGGGCTCTGGCTATAGTAGGGCTCTGGTTATAGTAGGGCTCTGGTTATAGTAGGGCTCTGGTTATAGTAGACCTCTGGTTATAGTAGGGCTCTGGTTATAGTAGGGCTCTGGTTATAGTAGACCTCTGGTTATAGTAGGGCTCTGGTTATAGTAGGGCTCTGGTTATAGTAGACCTCTGGTTATAGTAGGGCTCTGGTTATAGTAGGGCTCTGGTTATAGTAGACCTCTGGTTATAGTAGGGTTCTGGTTATAGTTGGGCTCTGGTTATAGTAGGGTTCTGGTTATAGTAGGGTTCTGGTTATAGTAGGGCTCTGGTTATAGTAGGGCTCTGATTGTAGTAGGGCTCTGGCTATAGTAGGGCTCTGGTTATAGTAGGGCTCTGGTTATAGTAGGGCTCTGGCTATAGTAGAGCTTTGGTTATAGTAGACCTCTGGTTATAGTAGGGTTCTGGTTATAGTAGGGCTCTGGTTATAGTAGACCTCTGGTTATAGTAGGGTTCTGGTTATAGTAGGGCTCTGGTTATAGTAGACCTCTGGTTATAGTAGGGCTCTGGTTATAGTAGGGCTCTGGTTATAGTAGACCTCTGGTTATAGTAGGGTTCTGGTTATAGTAGGGCTCTGGTTATAGTAGACCTCTGGTTATAGTTGGGCTCTGGTTATAGTAGACCTCTGGTTATAGTAGGGCTCTGGTTATAGTAGACCTCTGGTTATAGTAGGGCTCTGGTTATAGTAGGGCTCTGGTTATAGTAGACCTCTGGTTATAGTAGGGTTCTGGTTATAGTAGGGTTCTGGTTATAGTAGGGTTCTGGTTATAGTAGGGCTCTGGTTATAGTAGGGCTCTGATTGTAGTAGGGCTCTGGCTATAGTAGGGCTCTGGTTATAGTAGGGCTCTGGTTATAGTAGGGCTCTGGCTATAGTAGGGCTCTGGTTATAGTAGGGCTCTGGTTATAGTAGGGCTCTGGTTATAGTAGACCTCTGGTTATAGTAGGGCTCTGGTTATAGTAGGGCTCTGGTTATAGTAGACCTCTGGTTATAGTAGGGCTCTGGTTATAGTAGGGCTCTGGTTATAGTAGACCTCTGGTTATAGTAGGGCTCTGGTTATAGTAGGGCTCTGGTTATAGTAGACCTCTGGTTATAGTAGGGTTCTGGTTATAGTTGGGCTCTGGTTATAGTAGGGTTCTGGTTATAGTAGGGTTCTGGTTATAGTAGGGCTCTGGTTATAGTAGGGCTCTGATTGTAGTAGGGCTCTCGTTATAGTAGACCTCTGGTTATAGTAGGGCTCTGGTTATAGTAGACCTCTGGTTATCGTAGGGCTCTGGTTATAGTAGGGCTCTGGCTATAGTAGAGCTTTGGTTATAGTAGGGCTCTGGTTATAGTAGGGCTCTGGTTATAGTAGACCTCTGGTTATAGTAGGGTTCTGGTTATAGTAGGGCTCTGGTTATAGTAGACCTCTGGTTATAGTAGGGTTCTGGTTATAGTAGGGCTCTGGTTATAGTAGACCTCTGGTTATAGTAGACCTCTGGTTATAGTAGACCTCTGGTTATAGTTGGGCTCTGGTTATAGTAGACCTCTGGTTATAGTAGGGCTCTGGTTATAGTAGGGCTCTGGTTATAGTAGGGCTCTGGTTATAGTAGGGCTCTGGTTATAGTAGGGCTCTGGTTATAGTAGACCTCTGGTTATAGTAGGGCCCCTATCTTGTTGCCTTCGCATTATATAAAGAGGTTATCCCCGGGCCTATATTTTATTCTATTACCATGATTTTTATTTCTTTAGACTCTTTCTTCTCAAGTTATATGTCACAAATTCCTGTAGCATAAAATGGCCATTACTTTGTGTTCCTTTAGACTCGGTACAATGGACCTCTTGACCAGTGCAATGAAGAATCAATGACACGAAGGTTAAAGTCCTTTACCTCAATTCTCAGGTAGGTCAACCTCAATGTTTTTACAATTACCATCGGGTCAGAGGAATAAATTGCCTACATGATATCCACTGCGGGCAGTAAAATATCTGTTGCTGTACAGTATAAAATCGGAATGTTAAAACGTACGAGGAAGAAAAACTAAGGTCAATTAGAGAAAATGGTAGAAAAATCTATTTGACACAAACAATTAATAAAACAACAACAACAAGAACAAAAGACAGAGAAGTGTTGAGTGAAATTTAAACCACCCATTAGGCAAAATAAATATTTACTTCAAATGGCAACTTTTCATTCAGCACTCATTGCTTTATCGTACTTTTTATTATCTCCAATTTTAAGGAATAGTCCAGGGATAAGTTTTTGATCATGGGGGGATTCAACCACTGCGGCCTCCTGCAATTCCTTTTCGTGGGCCCAACCTACTTATCCATAAAGTACTCAAAGCTATGTAAGGCACAAAAATGCACATAATAAATAAATAAAACATCACTCAGGCTAACTCATAAGTTCTTCCAATAATATAGGATTTCAAGCCAAGCTAATAAACTACCCCGCAAGAAAAGTTTCTATTTTTAAACGGAAGACAATCAGTCGAGCCCCGACATTTTTCTCTCCTGATGCCTATACTTAAATTCATCAGGGGACACAAATAACAGAATTATGCAGGGATAAATGTAAACTGGGATAATATGGCTGCAATAGTTACCAAAACCATGTAACAGGGATGATAAAAGGTCCCTAATGTGGGCCACTCACTCAGGTCCAAGGCGGGCATGCTTCCTCCACAATACCCAGCAAATATGGCTATGGGGTCAAAGATGAGATGATCCCTGTAAGTGTGGTTCTTCTGTCTTCAGCCATGAAGTATTAAAAGGTCCATTGGTTGGTTCGCACACATGTGGTGGATCTACAGTTGCCATGATTTGTCACCTTGGAATCTGGTGACACTAGATATCAGCACTCGTGGTGTTGTATGACATAAGTTAAATTTCCCGGACTACCCCTTTAAGGTTAAATATAAGGTTTTCAGCTTGCTCCGAACATAACTTGAACCCCCTGAGCTTCAACTCCTCTTGGCAACTCCACTTTACTACCCTTTTGATATACGCCGATTATATTATTTTTGGTTTGTTCCCAGTATGATTCCCAGTTGGCTCCCACTGGTCAAGGATATGGTTCTTTCCATTAAGTCAACAGTCAATGATTGGTTCTTATCATATTCTCATTGTTCTCTGACATGGGTCTTTAGATAGTGTATACCCAGGGGTCAAGTCCTGGGGAAAAAAGTGTGGGTACTACTATTTTGAGTGGCTATTAGTGTTGCTCGCGAATATTCGCAATGCGAATTTTATTCGCGAATATCGCATATTCGCGAATATTCGCAAATATAGCGCTATATATTCGTAATTACGAATATTTGTTTTTTGTTTTTTTCACAGTACACATCACAGTGATCATCCCTCTCTGCTTCCAGCTTGTGTGATGTAAAGAAGGCTCCAATACTACTGTTTGAGACTGGCGTGTAAATTTTCGCATATGCAAATTTTTGCTTGTGTTGATTTTTGTTTATGCAAATTTTCGCATATGCAAATTTTCGCATACGTGAATTTTCGCATATGCGAAAATAAAACGTGAATATTACGAATATGCGAATTTAGCGAATATATGACGAATATTCGAATAGGCCATATTCGAATTAGCGATATTTCGCGAATATATGGACAAATATTTGTCATATATTTGCTAAATTTTCATATTCGTAATATTCGCGTTTTTATTTTTGCATATGCGAAAATTTGCATATGTGAAAATTAGCATATGCTAAAATTAGCATAAGCGAAAATTCACAGATGCGAAAATTTGCATATGCAAATTTTCACATATGCGAAAATTTGCACGCCTGTCTCACACAGAAGCAGAGAGGGGTGATCACTGTGATGTGTACTGTCGAAAAAAAAAAAAAAAAACGAATATTCGCAATTACGAATATATAGTGCTATATTCGCGAATATTCGCAAATTCGCGAATATGCGATACTAGCGAATAAAATTAGCATTGCGAATATTCGCGAGCAACACTACTACACTTGCACTTGTAATTCAGCCAAAACACTTTATTCCGGTACGGTCAACGATACAACACTGGCCAACGGGCCGTTTCTCGCTCACATGCGCTTAATCATGGCCATGATTAAGCAAATGTGAGCGAGAAACGGCCCGTTAGCCAATGTTGTATTGTTGACCGTACCGGAATAAAGTGTTTTGGCTGAATTACAAGTGCATCGTCGTCTCTTCTCTCCAAGTCTTCGTTTGCTAAGTTTCAGGAGGATTGAGCGCTCTTAGAGTTCTCCATGGGACTTTAGGTACTTGGATTGTACTACACACTACTGTCCATAGAGATCTATTAAGTCAGTGTCTCCCACACAGCCAGGGTCTCCAGCTGTTGCAAAACTACAATTCCCAGCATGCTAGGAGTTGTAGTTTTGCAACAGCTGAAGGCACCCTGGCTGTGTGGAAAACATTGCATTAAAGAAAATTGGTCACCCATTCACCCACACTAAATCCAATAAACTCGGTTATAGTGCGTGTGAACAGGACACTGATGTGAGGTCTCTGACTTCTATACATACCTGCAGTCTGGTGCCCAGTCCCTCTGAAGATCCTCTTTTGTCGTGCTGGAGGCGGGCCCACTGGCTGGATTTGAATATTCATGGTCGCTGGTCACGTGAGCACTTGTGCCTACTGAGTGCTCATGTGACCAGTGACCATTAATATTCAAATCCAGCAAACGGGCCCGCCTCCAGCGTGTAATTCACCGAAGACAGAAGAGCGTCTTCAGAGGAACGGGGTGCCGGACTGCAGGTATGTATATAAGTCAGAGACCCCACATTGGTGTCCTGTTCACCCGCACTATAACCCGGTGTATGGGGTTTAATGTGGGTGAACAGGTGACCGTTTTCCTTTTAAGTCATACTGAGGGTACTCTCTCTTTGGCGTTCTTTGAATCCCTGTGCCATGCTTGCCCTTTTCTTCACACAGTGTTTTAGTTTTTCCTGGACTATTCTTTCAAAGGTTTTCACAGAAATTTAATGACACAAAATAAATCAACAAAGTCTCACTCGGGCTAGCTAATAGGTTCTTGCAATAATATAATTATTAACTGTAGCCAATACTACCTTCTAAACTGCCCCATCAGAAAAATCCCTATAATTAAAGAGAATCAGCAAAGTGCCGACATGTTTCTCCCCTTGTGCCAATACCTAGATTCATCAGGGGACATGAAAAACAGAATTATACAGCAATAAATGTAAACCAGAATAACGTGGCTCCAATGGTTGCCCAAAAACATGCAACAGTGATGGTGCGATGGTCCTTTTGTGGACCACTCAATAGAGGCGGGCATGCTTCCTAGCAATAACGGCTAAGGGGTCCAAGATGGGACTTTCCCTCTAAGAATGCTTCTTCTGTCTGCAGCCATAAAGTAGTAGAAGGTCCATTGGTTGGCTTACACAATTGTGGTGGATATACAGTAGTCACAATATCTAAGGTGACACCAGGTATCAGTCCTCAGGGTGTTATATGACATAATCATTCACATATTACTAAGGGAAGAAAACATTATAACAAATAAGTGAAACGTCTTTGAATGTAAATGAGCAGCTGGAATCATGGGAGAAGCCGCCGGTCCGCGGTGGAGCTTAAGCAATAACAGCTGCGGTTTAGCCGACCTCGTCCGGGTCAGGAGCCCAGACATAGAGAGGTTCAGTTCTGTGATTACGTCTAAGTTGTTGGATAAGCCGTAGATTTTACCAGATTATTTCAGTACAATATCATACACCGCACATCATAGTTTCTGCTCACTAAAATGGATTCGAAGAGATGAAAATATATTTTGCCGTATGCGCCGTCTCCTTTTCAGGAAGATCTTTGTTCTCTGCATTTCAAGCAGATGTTTGGATATTTCCTGCATTGACTTTTGCGGTTTGTTGTATTTTATACCGCACAACGTTACTTTTATAATTGGAACTTGATGATCAATAGTGTTGCTCGCGAATATTCGCAATTCGAATTTTATTCACGAATATCGCATATTCGCGAATTCGCGAATATTCGCGAATATAGCGCTATATATTCGTAATTACGAATATTCGTTTATTTTTTTATTATTTTTTTTCACAGTACACATCACAGTGATCATCCCTCTCTGCTTCCAGCTTATGTGGTGTAAGAAGGCTCTAATACTACTGTGTGAGACTGGTGTGCGAATTTTCGCATATGCGAAAATTTGCATATGCTAAGTTTCGCATATGCGAATTTTCGCTTACACAAATTTTTGTATATGCAAATTTTCGTATATGTTAATTTTCGCATATGCGAATATACGCATGTGCGAAAATAAAACGAGAATCTTACGAATATGCGAATATGACGAATATTCGTCCATATATTCGCGAATATTCGCGAATTCGAATATGGCCTATGCCGCTCAACACTAATGATCAAATCCTGAATCGTAAAACAATTCTACATAAAACTGTTGTGATCCTCTCAAATGCTCTATATTTCATGTGAAAACTTTACTAAATATTTATAGGACACGCAAATTTTGTTGCCATCTTTCTCGGGGTCACATCTTTTTTGTCGGGGTCACATCTTTTTTGTCAGGGGCCACTTTCCTTTTGTCGAGGCCACACCTTTTTTGTTGGTCACAAGCCACTTCCCCCAGGAGGACATGCCCCATTTTCTGGTCTCTATGTTGTTCGGGTTTATCAGATTTTTAGGGCACGAAATCTGAATCATGAAATGTGCGCCAAGATTCATCCGTAGAACCCAAGAAAAAACTATCGGGTACATGTAAGTAAATAATCCTCAATGAATATAAATTAATAAATAAATAAATGCTCTGCCCCCAGACTGACTCGGACAGGCCCAGACAGGCATGATGTCAAAGATTAAAGGGGTACTCCGGTGGAAAACTTTTTTTTTTTTTTTAAATCAACTGGTGCCAGAAAGTTAAACAGATTTGTAAATTACTTCTATAAAAAAAAATCTTAATCCTTCCAGTACTTATTAGCTGCTGAATACTACAGAGGAAATTCTTTTCTTTTTGGAACACAGAGCTCTCTGCTGACATCACAAGCACAGTGCTCTCTGCTGACATCTCTGTCCATTTTAGGAACTGTCCAGAGGACCATATGTTTGCTATGGGGATTTTCTCCGTCTCTGGACTGTTCTTAAAGAGTACCTATTATCAACTAAACTTTCCCTAATCCCCCTCCCCATCTGTCCCTGTCTCTAACTCTATCTATCCTAGCATTTATTTTAATTCTAAACCCCATAATAATACCTTTCTATGTTCATCTTCGGTAGCTCAGTTAGGAGCGTCTGAGAAGGGAGGAAGTGGGCGGGGCCCGGCAGGCGTGACGTCATCTGAAGCCTTGCCGGGCCGCTTCCGCCCTTCTTCCTGTATGCAGGTGGAGTGCAGGGCAGGGACGGTGTGAGGTGGAATTTTGCACGTTTGCATGGGTCGCAAAATTCCACCTCACACCGGCAGAGTCATGAGCGCTCCTGGCAGGGATGCACGCACAGCGCTCGCTCCTGCCTGTATGATTGACAGGCGGGAGCTGCTCTGAGTATCAGATTTCGGACTCAGCCACCAGACCGGCGTGAGTCCGAAATCACCAAAAAAGGGACTCCTAGGGAGACCCCTAGTGGCCATAAGTTTAAACACATAGAAAAATAGATATATATTTTTTTTAATAGAACCCTATTAGAAAAGTGTTCTATTTATTATAAACTAAAATGGACAGAGATGTCAGTAGAGAGCACTGTGCTCGTGATGTCAGCAGAGAGCTCTGTGTTCCAAAAAGAAAAGAATGTCCTCTGTAGTATGTACTGGAAGGATTAAGATTTTTTTTTTATAGAAGTTATTTACAAATCTGTTTAACTTTTTGGCACCAGTTGATAATAAAAAATTCACTAAAAAGCTTAGAAGTTTCACCGCCATGCAATACAGTAGTGTTGCTTGCGAATATTCGCGAATACAGCACTATATATTCGTAATTACGAATATTCTTTTTTTTTTCCCCACAGTGATCATCCCCCTTTGCTTCCAGCTTGTGTGGTGTAAAAAAGGCTCTAATACTACTGTGTGAGACTGGCGTACGAATTTTCGCTTATGTTAATTTTCGCACATGCAAATTTTCCTTTATGCTAATTTTGCATATGCTAATTTTCGCATATGCAGAAATTTTACGCGAATATTACGAATATGTGAATTTGGCGAATATATGACAAATATTCGTCCATATATTGGCGAAATATCGGGAATTCGAATATAGCCTATGCCGCTCAACACTACAATACAGAGGCACAAGTCAAAATGAGGTATAGACCGGTGATAATGGCCGTCCTCCTAAGGAAGCAAAGTATTGTCTTTCATTACATAGGATATCATATTGTGCAAAAACCAACAAAAATAACCTAACAAGCCGGAGTCCCCCCTCCATACTATAGCGAGCAGTTTTTCCTTGTGATTTTATACCAAATGCTGCCATATAGGGCCCATGTATTTATACTGTTCTCTAAGAACACACCGGTATATCAAAATAGAAATGTCGGCACTGCCGTTCCTGGTATATACATCAGAGTAGATAGACCGATGGCATAGAGTCCAGGGGTCCGGACGGTGCACGTATCTGGTCACAGGAGGATTAGAATCCGCCGTAAAGGAATAAAGTCTCTGCAGCACTCGTCATCGGTCCAACACAACTTTATCGACAGCAGACTGCGACGCACAAGCAACAAATGTTTCACTCTTACAGCTTCTTCACAGCCTCCGGCTGTGAAGAAGCTGTAAGAGCGAAACATTTGTTGCCTGTGAGTTGCACTTTGCTGTCGATAAAGTTGTGTTGGACGGCTGATGGAGGATGTGTGCTGCAGAGCAGGGAGGTGCACAGGTTCACTAGAAAGGGGGCTTGACCCCCTGCCCTTTTCTTGTTCAAATTATAAGTGCCCTGGTCAGTCTGGCATCATTATGTGGACATTTATATACATAATTACAAGATTTGCCCCTGCCCCCCCAAAATGTCTGTGCCCGTCCCTGCTGCAGAGACTTCATTCCTCTACGGTTGATTCTAATAATACAGCCCTGAAGAGGACACATACTACCGCCAAATCCTCCCACATAACACTGCCATTCAGTTTGCAATTGATACCATTGTAGGCCTCATTCACGCAGCAGTACTGTTGGGCGCAAATATTCGCATTTCAAATTTTTTACGCGAATATCACAAATACGTGAATTCGTGAATATTGCAAATTTATTCGCTATATATTGGAAATTACGAATATTCACTTTTTTCTGCTTATGCGCATATTCCTTCTTTTCACTTGTGGACCAATTAGAATGATGCAAATACACTTGTCAGAGGTTATCAACAACATCCCTAGCAACCAATAGTAAAGCTGCCCCCCCCCCCCCCCCCCCCCACTGTTTTCTTCCTCGAATACGCGAATATGCGAATACGCAAAATTCTCGAATATAGGACGAATATTCGTCTATATATTCGCAAAATATCGCAAATTCGAATATGGGCAATGCCGCTCATCACTACACAGCAGTAGTCCAATGAGTATTTCCTAGCCGTATCTGTAATTAGAGGCGGAAATGTTCCCGGCAGAGTTGTTTTTTTGCGCAGGCGCCATCTTGGTTTTAGCTGAAAATGCAGAAGAGTGAACAAACTTCTGAATATGAATGACGTTAAATAACAACACTGACTAGGACAGGATGGTTCTAGATTCTGGGGATCCCATTCCCAATGGGGCAATATACAAGTGCACATTAGATAACACCCAGGGGTCGTGTGGGAACTGAGTTCCTGTGCTTTTTCCACAGCAGGAACACCATTCCTATTAGCAGGACCAGCCCTTGAGTGGAAATCATGGGTGAGTTCCTTCACTTTTTTTTTTGCAGCACTTGACCCCTGATAACACCCCTCCCCCAAATGTAACAAAAACACACACAAAAAAAAAAAAAAAAACATTGGGGGAGATTTATCAAAATCTGTGCAGAGGAAAAGTTACTGAGTTGCCCATAGCAACCAATCAGATCACTGCTTTCATTTTTTAGAGGCCTTGTTAAAAATGAAAGAAGCAATCTGATTGGTTGCTATGGGCAACTCAGCAACTTTTCCTCTGGACAGGTTTTGATAAATCTCCCCCATAGTCCTGTTGCTCCAATGTATCTAAAATAGAAAGTAAATCTCCCATAAAGGGGTACTCCCGTGGAACACTTTCAAAAAAATAATCAACTGGTGCCAGAAAGTTAAACAGACTTGCAAATTACTTCTATTAAAAAATCTTAATCCTTCCAGTAACTTTTTAGTTTTAGTTCTTTTCTTTTTGAATTTCTCTTCTGTCACCACCACAGTGCTCTCTGCTGACCTCTGCTGTCCATTTTAGGAACTGTCCAGAGAAGGAGAAAATCCCCATAGCAAACATATGCTGCTCTGGACAGTTCCTAAAATGGACAGCAGAGGACAGAAGAGAGCACTGTGGTGGTGACAGAAGAGAAATCCAAAAAGAAAAGCATTTCTTCTGTAGTATACAGCCCATAAAATGTATTGGAAGGATTAAGATTTTTTAATAGAAGTGATTTACAAATCTGTTGAACTTTCTGGCACCAGTTGATAAAAAAAAATAAATAAATAAAGTTTTCCACAGGAGTACCCCTTTAAAAACAATAGTGTATAAAATACAGTTCCTATGCAGATCTCTGCATCCCCATAGTTTGGTGGGGAAGTTTTCATTTTTATGCCTACAATGGTAACTCCTTATGGTAAATAAAAACATCTTTCTAATGTAAGGTTGTCCAGCACTCGGATATTAGGGAAGAATCAATGCTTTGCTTTATTGATAATCTTCGGACAACGATCAAAACAGAGACAACGTCTTATGCAGTGCAGTGAGACCCGAAGGAAGTGAGCGGCGTCTACCCACACAATCTTTCTAATGTACTTTGTTTTAAAAAAAAATTGTTTTCTATGTTTTATTTGTGTTTAACCCCTTAAGGACCGGGGGTTTTTCCGTTTTTGCATTTTTGTTTTTTGCTCCTTGCCTTTAAAAAATCATAACTCTTTCAATTTTGCACCTAAAAATCCATATGATTGCTTATTTTTTGCGCCACCAATTCTACTTTGCAGTGACATCAGTCATTTTGCCCAAAAATCTACGGTGAAACGGAAAAAAAATCATTGTGCAGCAAAATTGAAAAAAAAAAAAACGCAGTTTTGTAACTTTTGGGGGCTTCCGTTTCTACGTAGTACATTTTTCGGTAAAAATGATACCTTTTATTTATTCTGTAGGTCCATACAATTAAAATGATCCCCGACTTATATAGGTTTGATTTTGCATGAAAATTTATACGTTTAAAATTGTCATCTTCTGACCCCTATAACTTTTTTATTTTTCCATTTATGGGGCGGTCTGAGGGCTCATTTTTTGCGCTGTGATCTGAAGTTTCTAACGGTACCATTTTTGCATTGATAGGACGTATTGATCATTTTTAAATGATATAAAAAGTGACCAAAAATGCACTGTTTTGTACTTTGGAATTTTTTTGCGCGCACGCCATTGACCGAGCAGTTTAATTAATGATATATTTTTATAATTCGGACATTTCCGCACGCGGTGATACCATATATGTTTATTTTTATTTACACTGTGTTTTTTTTTTATTGGAAAAGGGGGGTGATTCAAACTTTTAATAGGGGAGGAGTTAAATGATCTTTATTCACTTTTTTTTTCCCTTTTTTTTTTGCAGTGCTATAGGTCCCATAGGGACCTATAACACTGCACACACTGATCTCTTATACTGATCATTATTATCCCATAGGAGACTATAACACTGCACACACTGATCTCTTATACTGATCATTGTTATCCCATAGGGACCTATAACACTGCACACACTAATCTCTTATACTGATCATTGTTATCCCATAGGGACCTATAACACTGCACACACTGATCTCTTACACTGATCATTGTTATCCCATAGGGACCTATAACACTGCACACACTGATCTTTATCATTGATCACTGGTTTCTCATGGGAAACCAGTGATCGACGATTCTGCCGCATGACTGCTCATGCCTGGATCTCAGGCACTGAGCAGTCATTCGGCGATCGGACAGTGAGGAGGCAGGTAGGGGCCCTCCCGCTGTCCTGTAAGCTGTTCGGGATTCCGCGATTAGCCGCAGCTATCCCGAACAGCCCGACTGAGCTAGCCGGCAACTTTCACTTTCGCTTTTAGCCGGCGCTGCACGCTATTAGAGGCGGGTCCCAGCTTCACTATGACGCCGGGCCCGCCGTGATATGACGCGGGGTTACCGTGTAACTCCGCGTTATATCAGGAGAGCAGGACCAAGGACGTACAGATTCGTCCTTGGTCCTTAAGGGGTTAAAAAAAGCTGCCACTAGGTGTCTCCTTACTTGTCCAAATCACATAGGGCGTGTGTGCAGTATTAGCCAATCAGAGCTCATCTCACACTGAACTGCTCTGAGCTGTGTGTAGCAGAGTGAGGGAGGAAGTTCTCCCCTGTATGGCTTCAGATGATGTCACACCTGCTGGGGAACGCCCCTTCCCAGTCTGTGATTCCGACTGAGACTGAGCAGAAAATACAGAACAATATCAAGGTAGAAAATTAAAAAAAATAATAAAAATAAAGGCCGGTGGGTGGTTTATCATGATGGGGGCAGTGACCTGGGGGGATTATAACATTTAACAAGAACATGACAGGTTCTCTTTAACTGTGTATTAGTGCATTTTGGGCCATTTTTTGTGTGAGTTGTTTCGGTACACCATGGTGCCTAACTGAGGATACATAACTCCTCTTTAGACTATTCCAAGGATAAAGGGCTAAAAATAGTTGTTTTTTTAATCCCATTCACATGCGCCCCATTGTGCAGTGTATCCGAGCAGCTGATCTCTCCTGAGTCCACGTGAATCCGAGTGATTTTTGTCTTATACACAATGAGATACATTTCTACCAGGAAAAAGGAGGCGGAATAGTTCATTGCTGCTCTGAGAGGTGACGTCCATCATAAAGCCAAGTAAACAAGTGATGAATGAGACACTGTTCACCGGGATCGCACAATTACGGAAAGTATTCAGACCCTCTCACATTTTTACCATTATGTTATGTTGTGATCCCCCATCATTCTGCATTCAGAACCCCACAATGACAACAGAAAGTTACAAATGTTAGCAAATGTATTACGGAGGAAAAACTAAAATATGGCTTGGACATTATTCAGACCCCTCAAAGGGGGACTCCGCTGATCAGCGTTTGGAACAAACTTCTGAACGCTGTAGCCAGCGCCGGGAGCTCGTGACGTCATAGCCCCCCATGACGTCATGCCACGCCCCCTCCCACAGACTTGCATTGAGGGGGCGGCACATGACGGCATGATGGGGCGGGGCTATGACGGCATGAGCTCCAGGCGCCAGCTCCAGTCTTCAGAACAGTTTGTTCCAAATGCTGAGCAGCGGAGTACCTCTTTAATATGACATGTGACATTTAGCTATATCGCTTCTCGGCCTTTTAGCTAAGATCAAGTGTAGTATCAGTTCTCATCAGATTGTCCACTGGTAGGAATGGATGGCTGCATGGAGGAGCAGAGGTACCGGGGCGTTCCGGGGCTGGTTCCACAGAACCAGCTCAATGGCTGCCCTAATGTGCTCTGTTTCCTCCAGGTCTGTCCATGAGGTTGGGGGGTGTAGACATTTGTGCCAAGGGGAGTGGTGACCCTGAGTTGCCTAAACGCACTGGATGGATTTTCCACTGAGTGAACGCACTGCACCATTAACTCTTCACCTTTTGCATGTTTGTTTGTACACAGGAGTGTCAGGATGCGGTGGCCTTTCTGGGTGTCCCTCCTGGCGGTCTAGGGGAGGTGTGTGTGGCCATTTTTTTCTCACCTCCCTGCACCCCCTGGGCATCTTGGCTTCGATCGAGATGCCATCAGTACACGGCTCCTCGGCTGATACCTTGATTAACCCCTAGGCTGAAGCCAGGGGCATTTGTGGCCCCTTAGTAGCTTCGGCAAAAAGAGGCATCAAACCTGGATCCTTGCAGGTGCCTTTTGGCCCGGAGGTGAAGGGTAGGTTTGTTGGGGGGCCGCACTTCGTGCACTTTTTTTTTGTGTGGCACGTTTGCACTTTTTCTTGCACTTTGGGTGATAGAGAGCACTTGCCTCGGCTCTTAAAAAAAAAAAAAAAAAAAAAGATGACCTTTAGCTATGGCTCCTCCCATTTCTCTTCATCACATTGGAGATGCTTTTCTACATGTGTCATCTGCAGTAAAATAAGCTGATTGGACAGGATTTAGAAGGACACTATATTAGTATATTAGAGCAAACACCAAGCCATGAGGGGGAAAGAACTGCCTGTAGAGCTCAGACACAGCCCTGTCTAAATATATAAGGTCTCACAGCTGACAATGTATATCAGAGCAAACACCAAGTCATGAGGTTAAAATAACTGCCTGTAGAGCTCAGAGACAGAGTTAGTAAGTCTTCCTGCTGCCGCCATAAGTAGTCCTCTGGGTGGGGATCTTTACTTCCCTAATCCCAGCGGCTGAACTGTAATCATGTCCTCTCCACGTAATTACAATAAAAGAAACACATCGCTTTGTTGTGTTATAACGTATATATATATATATATATATATATATATATATATATATATATATAATTTCAGAACAACTATTGCTCACCGATGTCGGTTTTATCGTCCAAGTACAACATTAGAATCAGCAAACAGATGAAATATAGAGACCCTACAGCCACTCCTAGCCTCATGGATAGCAATCAAAACCACTGGACGCATGATGAAGTGGAAGTTACGCAAAATGTGTTGCATTATGGGTAATAAAATCTACTGCAGCACCCTGTTTGATCCTGCCTTTACCTTGCGAGGTCCGGTGGTTTTGATTGCTATCCGTGAGGCCAGGAGCGGCTGCAGGGTCTCTAGATTTCATCTTTTTGCTGATGCCTATGTTGTACATGGACGGTACAACTGACATCGGCGAGCACCAGTTGTGATTCACAGCCCCCACATCATTGCTCTGCTCCATCAGTGTAATGGTGAGAGTGCTGTCAATCACACTGAGGGGGCATCATTACAGCGCAGCCGACAGGACTACATGAGTACTGCTCCCCGCCCAGGGAACTACTTATGGGGGCTGACCAGGAGACTTACTCACTTCATATCGTCACCGTCCCTGCTGGCAGGGACGTCTCCCGGGGATGGTGAGGAAAAAGAATTTACCATATATAATGCATTGCAACAAATGACATATAAAATCAGATGCTAGGTTCCCTTTAAAGGGGTACTCCACTAGCCAGCGTCCGGAATGCTCCGAATGCTGTTTTTGCGCTGTGGGGTCGGACACGCCCCTTGTGACATCACTGCCATGCCCCCTCAATGCAAGTCTACGGGAGGGGGCGTGATGGCCGCCACGCCCCCTCCCATAGACTTGCATTGAGGGGCGTGGCTGTGATGTCACAATGGGCGTGTCCGACCCCACAGCGCGAAAACAGTGTTCGGAACATTTATTTCCAAATGCTGGCCAGTGGAGTACCCCTTTAACAAGTATTTGGAATATCAAAGAAGAGTCCAGCTGCCGGAATTAACTATAAAATCTAATTTCTCGATCCAATATCTTCGGATTCATGAAAGACAAATTTATCCAGGACATAATTATCTGAAATACTAAAATAATTTCAACCCAATAGGCTGCAGTGAAAATACTTCTATTGTTTTATAAAATTAGAGATAATTTATTTAAGGACTTGAAGGTTGTTTTGTCAACAGATAAGTACAATATGGGGGGAGATAATATTCCAGTACATAAGGAAGATAAGTAGATTTTTGTATATATGTGTTTAATTAACAAATTAATAACTCATTATTTATCTATTGAAGAGTGGAAAACACTTAATTGCATTGCCCACCTATATCCTTAAAAATTGACCCCAGGGTCCCTCACATTACCCCCATGTATCTGCCAACAATTATCCATCAATTCGCTTAAACTTCCCGTACAAGTAACACAGTTTTTGAAGCAAATCCGGGCTATAAATATTTCATTGCGCAGGACGTCTTGGGATCTGATAATTTACACAAATGAATATGTTCAAAAACCAATTAATATCAGTTTATCTTGTGTTATTTCACTGTATTCTCCAGTTGTTTTCTTTGCTAATTTATTCTAATTATGATTCTGTTTGCTTGGACGTTAAGGGAAAGGATTTTACAGTATAAAGTGCGTTAACACTGTCATCAGCTGGAAAGTCTGCTAGATCTCACCGAGAGGCGTCCCCGCCGCACAACGAAGGACACGACAACCATAGAAGCCTCCACCAAGGATGAGGGCGCCATTTCTGGTCAGCACCATCCCCATTCTTCTTAGGCTATCAATAACATTTCTCCGGGGTTCCACCATAGTTGGTCCAAGTTCCTGACATAATAATCGACCTCGGCCACAACAGGGACTTTGACCTTCAGTAATTCAAAGAGAAAGAACATCTATATAGCTACAAGGTGACCTTAGGCACTGTCAGATCCAAAAGCTTTTTATATGTTGTTACTGAAAAAAATTAAAGTCTTTTTGTAATATGGTTTTTATAATTAGATAAAGTTGACGGCCCCTGAAAATCCCACCACTAACGGTCCCCATACCTACTGGGACACTAACCAGTCCTGCAGCAGCATGAGGCTTGTCCATGAGTCAAAGGCAAGAGAGGACTCATGGACAAGGCTTCATGGGCAGACAGACCAATCAGCTCCCATCACAACAAGGGAAGGACACGCTCCCTCCCACCACACACCAATCACGTACCACTACCACAAGGAAGGACATGCCCCTCCCACCACACACCAATCACGTACCACTACCACAAGGAAGGACATGCCCCTCCCATCACACACCAATCACCTCCCACCACAACAAGGAAGGACATGCCCCTCCCACCACATACCAATCACCTCCCACCACCACAAGGAAGGACATGCCCCTCCCACCACACACCAATCACCTCCCACCACCACAAGGGATGGATACGCCCCTCCCACCACACACCAATCACCTCCCACCACCACAAGGGATGGACACGCCCCTCCCACCACACACCAATCACCTCCCACCACCACAAGGGATGGACACGCCCCTCCCACCACACACCAATCACCTCCCACCACCACAAGGGATGGACACGCCCCTCCCACCACACACCAATCACCTCCCACCACCACAAGGGATGGACACGACCCTCCTATGACACACCAATCACCTCCCACCACCACAAGGGATGGACACGCCCCATTCCGCAAGAGGATTTCTTACTGTGAGCTAATGATAAGAGGTATTTGTATAATAAATATGAGATAAACATGACCAGGATAAAATACTGAGTAACATATTATTATTTTTTTGTGGGATCTGACAGGTACATTTTAACTATCTGGGTGACCCCAAAATTGTCCAACTGCAACTCAAGACTTCTACATTATCACATAAGAAAGAGGGGACCTGGTGACTTTACCCCAATGTCCTATATTATAATGGGGTCAGGTGTTCTGTTAGGGACCCTATTTTTTCTTTATCTGTGGTGACTGTGTCCTCTATAAACTGTGTTCTAACTACGAGACTCAAGGTTACTATCAGGATTGATGATGTCATTAATATGCTCTAAATGACAGGATCTATCTCATATCTGTCTATCTCATATCTATCTATATATCTCATATCTATCTATCTCATATCTATCTATCTCATATCTATCTATCTCATATCTATCTATCTATCTATCTATCTCATATCTATCTATCTCATATCTATCTCATATCTATCTATCTATCTCATATCTATCTATCTATCTATCTCATATCTATCTATCTCATATCTATCTATCTATCTCATATCTATCTATCTCATATCTATCTCATATCTATCTATCTATCTATCTCATATCTATCTATCTATCTCATATCTATCTCATATCTATCTCATATCTATCTATCTATCTATCTATCTATCTCATATCTATCTATCTATCTATCTATCTATCTATCTATCTCATATCTTTCCTAGTTATGTATCTTTGCTCTGTATTATAATATTTGTATTCATTGTATCTTTGTGTTACTTGTATCATTTTGCAGATATCTTTGGTGTAAACACAGGACGGGACACTTGGGCTTTATCGGCCTTTTACACCATTTAGCCCTGTCAGTATACACAGTAAGGTGTTATAGAGTGATGTCCTGTATTCACTATAACACCTTCATGTTCACAGTAACTGATAACAGATTCGAGTAGAAGGGCGGCAGAAAATACAAAATGTAAAATGCAACAATATACAAAATGTAATAATTTGCTGTTTTGATCATCTAGGCTCAATATTGCAGAATGTTTTCACCTATTTCTCTTCTATTGTATTACCAAAGATTAATCTGATATAAAATGTATATTGTGTATCTATTAAAGCATCTAAGAAACTGCTCCATTCTTCTTTAATTTGCAATTTGTATCGAAACGTTCAGTGTTTGGATTTCTCCAGTTTCTTGGGTCCATAGTGAAAATATTTGTAAGCTCAAAAAATGCATGAATATTCGAAAAGCCAATTTTATGACTGATTATCGGCACTTCGTGATTTTGTAAATATTTAGAATATCACAAATTTCATTCGTTATGATAAATATTCTTTTTGTTTTTTTCACAGTACACATCCCTCCCTGCTTCCAGCTTGTGGTCCAAAGAAGGCAAATATGCAAAAATTCAGGAATATCGTCACTTCCAGAGGACACTGACCCCTTCCTTCTTTTAGCTTGTGGGCCAATGAGAAGGTTGCAAATACAGTTGTCACAGGTTAGCAACATCCATAGCAACCAATAGGAAAATAGTTAGTTGAAAGATGTAATCGTGCATGCGCATTTTGCGAATATTACGAATTTCGCATGGGAAAAAAACGTGAACAAATATGCGAAATTCGCGAATATAGGACGGATACATCACTAAAAAAATGTACAGGCTGAATAAAACCTATGTAACACTCACGTTTCAGAAGACAGGAACTCCGGTGGATGTGGATCCACTGGACTTGTGTGGCAGATGACTCGGAACGTACCAGGGAGCAGAGTCAAAGGTGCCGCTGGTTTTCACCAGAGCCCACTGCAAAGCGGGATGGATTTGCTGCGGCAGGCGGCACCCAGGTCGCTACCCCTGGCACAACTCGTCCACACAGGTGGCTGAGGAGATGTGAGGCACAGGAGGGATGAGGCAACTTGTAGTCAGGAAGGATAGCAGAAGGGCAGGGCAGGCGGCACAGTAGTGTAGTCAGGAACGTAGCAAATGGTCAGTAGGCAGGCGGTAGAGGGGCAAGGTCAGGTCACAGAGCAAAGGATCAGATACACGGCAAGGCAACTCTCAGGAATGCTTTCTCTCAGGCACAAGGTAACAAAGATCCAGCAGGGAAGTGTGGGAGGAGGAGGAATTTATCAATGAGCCACCGGTGTACTACACTAAAGGGTGCACTGGCCCTTTAAATCTTAAAGCTCCGGTGCCCGCGCACCCTAGGGGTCAGGTGCGTCAGAGCAGAGAGGCAAAGGTGAGGGCAGGAGAAGCACCCGTTGAGTGATGGACTGGGATTCACGTGTGGGCGCGTCCCGCAATGTGAATCCCTGCCACGCCGGCAGCAGCAGGTAACTGGACCATGCGCTCACAGCCAGCGTGTGCAGCCGGAGCGCATAACGTAAGAATCAATGAAATCTATACAAGCAAGATTTTGCCATTATTTTAAATTGTTTTTACATCATATACAAGTAGGCAGATTTAATTATTATAATTTTTTTATTTTTTTTTTGTACCATAAATAAAAAATGTCTCTACTGTGGTTTGAGGGAAGTGAATATGATGCAAAGAAAAGTGAAGAGAAAATCCCTTGGTCATGCCGCTCTCCCCGTCCCCTGCAGATTGTAAAACAGACACAGCGGCCCCCGACTTATCAATCTGAGGATGTCAGGTTTTGCCCATAGCAACTAATCAGCTTTCAGTCCATGGCAACCAATTACAGCCCAACTTTTGAGCTTAAAGCAACCAATCAGAGCACAGCTTTTATTGTACCAGAGCTCATCCAGATATGAAAGTTGATCTGTGATTGGTGGTTATCGGCTGAAAGATGAGTTTCAATTGGTTGTTATCGATTGAAAGCTGAACTCTGATTGGTTGCTATGGGCTAAAAGCTGAGCTGTGATTGGTTGAAATGGGCAAAAAGCGAAACTGTGGTTGGTATGGGCTGAAAGCTGAGTTCTGATTGGTTGTTTTAAGCTAAAAACTGATTCCAGGTTGGTTGCTGTAGCCTGACTGCTGAGCTCTGATTGGTTACTATGGGCAGAAAGCTGAGCTCTGATTGGTTGCTATGGGCTAAAAGCTGAGCTCTGATTGGTTACTATGGGCTAAAAGCTGAGCTCAGATTGGTTACTATGGGCTAAAAGCTGAGCTCTGATTGGTTACTATGGGCTAAAAGCTGAGCTCTGATTGGCTACTATGCGCTAAAAGCTGAGCTCTGATTGGTTACTATGGGCTAAAAGTTGAGCTCTGATTGGTTGCTATGGGCTAAAAGCTGAGCTCTGATTGGTTACTATGGGCATAAAGCTGAGCTCTGATTGGTCGCTATGGGCTAAAGGCTGAGCTCTGATTGGTTGTTATGGGCAAAACCTGAAAGTTTTAATCCTTAGATTTATAAATCGGGCCCGCTGTATCAGTTTTGCCCCGATTGCCCCTTTTAGATGTTCTGTGGCCCATTGACGACCCACATCCTGGCTCCATGTCATGGATGAGGTCATAGACTTCCATCTTTAGACGCCTCTTACCTTCACTAACTGATCACTGTCTGACTCCCTAAAATGTGAATATGAAGAGTACATAACATTGAGCCTGTGATATAAAGCGAAGCGGATAAATCATAGCTGACAGATGAATGAGCGCTCCCCGCTTCATGATCTCTCACACTGTTTGGCTCAGACTTAATTTCTTTTTGCATACTAAAGCGGTGGTGCCCCGGATCTGTCACTGACTGGAGGAATTGATCCTTTTGTGAGCGTCAGACAGAAGTTCAGAGCTTAGTCATATCCACATAGTAGCTGCAGGGTCTCACTTTAACATATGTTGTATTCCCAGGGATCCCGGCTTGTTGTGATGGTGGAAAAACTCCGCAAAAAAGGCTTCTTTGTAGATTCACTCTGGAGTTTTACTGTAGGTAGAAGAAAGAGTTTATTTTATTTAGTTATATCCTGTATAAAGGGATATGGTTTATATAGGGATAATGGGGGAGATTTATCAAAACCTGTGCAAAGGAAAAGTTGCCCATAGCAACCAATCAGATCGCTTCTTTCATTTTGCAGAGGCCTAGTTAAAAATGAAAGTAGCGATCTGATTGGTTGCTATGGGCAACTGGGCAACTTTTCCTCTGGACAGGTTTTGATAAATCTCCCCCAAAATCCAAGTATAATGTACAGGTGCCATATAGTGCAACAATACAGCCACACAGTGTCCATTGTATTATCTGCCAGAGCTGCACTCACTATTCTGCTGGTGAGGTCACTGTGTACATACATTTCATTACTTATCCTGTACTGATCCTGAGTTATATCCTGTATTATACTCCAGAGCTGTACTCACTATTCTGCTGGTGGGGTCACTGTGTACATACATTACATTACTTATCCTGTACTGATCCTGAGTTATATCCTGTATTATACCCCAGAGCTGCACTCACTATTCTGCTGGTGAGGTCACTGTGTACATACATTACATTACTTATCCTGTACTGATCCTGAGTTATATCCTGTATTATACTCCAGAGCTGTACTCACTATTCTGCTGGTGAGGTCACTATGTATATACATTACATTACTTATCCTGTACTGATCCTGAGTTATATCCTGTATTATACTCCAGAGCTGTACTCACTATTCTGCTGGTGAGGTCACTGTGTACATACATTACATTACTTATCCTGTACTGATCCTGAGTTATATTCTGTATTATACCCCAGAGCTGTACTCACTATTCTGCTGGTGGGATCACTGTGTACATACATTACATTACTTATCCTGTACTGATCCTGAGTTATATTCTGTATTATACCCCAGAGCTGCACTCACTATTCTGCTGGTGAGGTCACTGTGTATATACATTACATTACTTATCCTGTACTGATCCTGAGTTATATCCTGTATTATACTCCAGAGCTGTACTCACTATTCTGCTGGTGAGGTCACTGTGTACATACATTACATTACTTATCCTGTACTGATCCTGAGTTATATCCTGTAAATCTTTTTATTATAAAAATCTAAAACATAACAGACATAATCAATAATACATAACATAAACTCAGCTTACATGCGCCATAAATATGAAACAAAATAAGACAAATTGTCATTATAACAAAAACTAAACTTTTACCAGCCAGTCCAGTTTCAACTAAAACTAATTACGTACATGTATATATAAACTAATGAAATAATATGTGTACCCCAACACCATACATCACACCAAACTCACACCAAATACACAAACAAAAACTCTGCCATGTCCGGCAATAGGAAATAAAAGCCGTCCAAACCTGGACATAATGAAAATATTGACTAACAGGCAGCAGATACATTACAGACAAAACATACATATAAACATAAACATACATATAAACATACATATAAACATACATATAAACATACATATAAACATACATAGACTTTTTTTTTTCCTTTTCCTCTCTCTCTCTCTCTCTCTCTCTCTCTCTCTCTCTCTCTCTCCCTCTCTCCCTCTCTCCCTCTCTCCCTCTCTCCCTCTCTCCCTCTCTCCCTCTCTCTCTCCCTCCCTCCGATCCCACACTCACTCACACCCATCCTCACCACCATCATTAGCGGATATCACACTCATACCCATCCTCTCCTAATATATATAAAAAAAATAAAAAAAATAAAAAAAAATAAAAAAATAAAAAAATTTCAAAACAAATAGATCCGGCTGCCTTAACTAAAACGAAAGGTAACTAAACATTAATAAGCATACATATACGGTAATACAGAAATACAGGTAAATGAATAACAATAACAACTCTTTCACTATCTAATCCCAAAGCCCCTTCAGCCCCGCTGGCCATGAGATGTTATAAATGTCCAGTCCAGTCCAGTCCATAATCCACACCAGGAGCCGGGCATCATGGAGTCCAACATTGTTCATCAATGGCTCCACCCAGCTCACCTCTTACCCCCCATTCCCCCACCCAACCTATTCTATAGCCCCCTATATACATATATACAATAAAGTAAAAGCAAGGCCTATTCAGCCATGCCACCAAAAGGTTTGCCACACAACATAATTACTTAAACACATACTATACACTTATTAACATAAACATAACTATATACATAACATAACTATACATATAACTACATTACTATATACATAACATAACAATTGTAAGGCCCAAGTTCAGTTACCTGCAAGCCCTTCATACACTCATTTCTCTAAAACAAAACAAAAAGCTAAAGGTGACATGCGCCAGCCCTCCACCGGGATCAGAGTATGGCAGACCAGATACCAAATAATTTTTAAACCTATCCCTCACCTACTTTCCCTAGACTCACACTATCGCTGCCCCTAAAGTTTAAGCTGTCCCTACACACTGACCCTACACTGACCCTACCACTCTATCCCTAACCAGAATTAAGGTGCCTCCCCCAAAGGGTTCAGCATCTAGGGCACATCAAATGAAAACCCTCTCCATAGGAGAGAAGCCCTACTTGTACCCAATCTGCCATACTCTAAAGACCTGATCTTCCCGAGGTCACCAGTGATATTCCTACAGACCTCCACCTCAGAGAGGACTTTTCGCTGTGTAGATACTAAACACCGTGCATTCCACGTGTGGTACCTAACCACTAAGCTAACTAAAAATAATGTGCACCGATCTCGGCCACCCAGGATCTTGAATGCTCCATAAGCCCACTCCGGATAGGCAAGGCCGGCAAGTTGACTCCAGCCGATGGAAGCGCCCACCCGGTTGTAGAACCCTATATTAAAGGGACAATGAAGCAGGAAGTGGTCCATGCTTTCCAGCGTGTTCCCGCACTCTTCTCGGGGACAGTCCCGGTCATCAGAGCTCCTACACTTCAGGTTGTCCCTTACACATAGCTTCCCCTGAAAGCAGCGCCAGGCCAAGTCCCAAAACTTCTGGGGGATCCGTTTCGAGTTCAAAAGACTTAAACCAACCCTCAGATCCCGACCTGGGCAGTCCCTGAGCGCCAGAGGCTTCTGGAAGTGGGTCAACAGAACCCGTTTGTCAAGGGAACGCCTTGACTGGGTCCTGATCTCCCACACTCCCAGACCCCACCGACGTAACGCCTTCAGAGTCGGGGTAGCGTAAGCCGGAAGATATCCATGTGGTGTACGGAGGTCCTTCACTTGCCCTCCTGTCTCCCATTCCTGGAAGAAAGGCCGAAACCACTCCCTGCAGGAGAGTACCCACGGAGGAGCCCTCTCTTTCCAGAGGTTTGCGATGTTGGCTTTCAAGAAGGTGTTCGTTAAGAACACCACAGGGTTTACCATAGATAAACCCCCTAGTCTCCTCGTGCGGTACGTAACCTCCCTCTTGACTAGGTTCAACCTGTTCCCCCATAACAGTTGGAAAAACAGGCTGTAGATCCTAGTGTAGTAAGCCTCTGGCAAGATACATACGCTGCCCAGATAGATAAACAAGGGGAGCAGGTACGATTTGATCAGGTGTACCCTTTCCCTGAGGGTCATAGACCAACCCTTCCACTGGTCCACCTTCTGAGTGGCATCCTGGAGCTTACCGTCCCAGTTTTTGGTGGGATAATCATCCTGGCCGAATGTGATGCCCAAAACTTTTGCTGACTCTTGGAGCCCTGGAAGGGTGTCCGGGAGATCAAACGTGGGATCTCCCCCTCCCAGCCAGAGACTTTCACACTTATCCCGATTGATCTTGGACCCGGATGCCTCCGAGTAACGATCCACCTCCGACATCACCACCTCGACCTCCACCCTCGAGGAGACGAAAATGGTGACATCATCAGCGTACGCCACCACTCTCTGGGCGACATCCAGCTCCGCCAGACTCATCCCGACTCCCGCTAACGGCCCACAATCTACCCTCCGGACGAAGGGATCGATTGCGAACACGTATAACAGCAGGCTCAAAGGACAACCCTGACGGACTCCGGACCCCACTTCAAAAGAGCGGCCAGACCAACCGTTCACCAGTGGGAAACTCTCTGCCCCTGCATATATGGTGACAAGCCAATTCACAAAAGTACTCGGTAAGCCATATCTCAGGAGGACGGACCAGAGGTACTCGTGGTTCACCCGATCAAATGCTTTGGCCTGATCCAGGGACAACAAGTACCCCTTCCAGAGACCCGCACTACTCCGCTCCACTGCCTCCCTGACACTGAGGACAGCACTTAAGGTGCTTCGGCCCGGAACAGAGCAGTGCTGGGCCCCCGAAAGGAGCCGGGGTGCAAACTTCACCAACCGATTAAACAGTATCTTGGCCAGAAGCTTCCTGTCCGTATTGAGAAGAGCTATGGGTCTCCAATTCTCAATCCGGCTAGGATCTTTACCCTTTGAGAGAAGAATCAGGGCCGACCTCCTCATTGACTTTGGCAGAGTGCCCGAGGAGAGACACTCATTAAATACCTCAGTCAAGAGGGGAGCTAAAGACTCCTTAAAGGTCCTGTACCACTCGGATGTTAAGCCATCCGGACCTGGAGACTTCTTAGGGGCAAGCCCCTCGATCGCCAGTCTCACTTCCTCTTCCCTGATTTCTTCTGCCAAAACATCAAGAGAGGGGTCTACCCCTGGCTCAGGAATGGTTTCAGCCAGGAAAGCCGACATCTTGTCCCGATCTAGATCCTTCCTCCCCAAGAGGTGTGAGTAGAAGGATCTGACAACCTCCAGGATCCCTGATCTGGACCGATTCAGAGATCCCGTACTATCGATCAGTCCTGAAATGACTTTACTACTCACTGACATCTTACAGTTCCTGTAAGGGTCGGGCGAGCGGTACCTCCCGTAATCCCTCTCAAAAACCAAAGATGCGTGCCTATCATACTGACACCCCATCAGCAAGGACTTCACTCTGGAGATATCCTCCCGGCTACCTCCAGTCGAGACGAGAAGCTCGAGTTTCCTCCTCAGACCCTGATACAGGCGATACCTGTTCAGGGACCTGAGGCTCGAGAGCTGGCGGAAGAACCCCGCAACCCGCTTCTTGAATATCTCCCACCACTCTGACTTACTACTACAAAGGCCCAGTAAAGGTACCTGACTCTGAAGAAAATCCTCAAAGGACTGTCTTATCTCCGCTTCCTCCAGGAGGGACGAATTCAGCTTCCAATAACCTTTACCCATCCGGGGGGTCTCTGAAACATTCAAGGAAAACAAAATCATACAGTGATCGGAGAACTCCACCTCAATCACGGACACTGCGGAAGAGACGGCTTCCTCCTTTAAATAAAACCTGTCTATCCTAGACCTGCAGCTACCTCGATGATAGGTGAAACCCGCGTGGCCTGAGGGGCTCCGGATGTGGGCGTCCTCTAGGCGAGCTTCCCTAACTATGCTATTGAGGGCTGTACTGTCATAAGCCAGCGGACCATTGGAGCCTCTCCTATCTTGGGACCTCGTGACAGTATTGAAGTCCCCTCCAAAGATCACTTGCCGACTTGTAAAAAGGAAGGGCTTGATCCTCATAAAGAGGCTTTTACGGTCCCACTTTGTTTGTGGAGCGTAGATGTTAATGAGCCGGAGCTCTTGCCCCTTCATGAGGACATCTAAGATCAGGCACCTCCCCATTTCCAACTCGATAACCCGTCTGCATTCAACAGGAGCGGTAAAAAGGACCGCCACCCCACTATATGGCTCAGCTGCAAGAGACCAGTGGGAGGGGCCGCGCCTCCACTCTCTCCTGGCTTTTACCAGGGAGGCTAGATCTGACAACCTGGTCTCTTGCAGATACAAAATGTCGGCTTCAACTCGGCCGAGAAAATCAAAGGCTGCAAATCTAGCCATATCAGACTTAATGCTGGCACAGTTAATGGATGCCAGCGTCAATGGGGTGAGTGCCGCCATCCTGAGTGATCGAGTTGGATGGCCTATCCCCTTTACCTCTTACCCTTCTTCTTCCCCCCTTCCCCATCAGAAGAAGACCCCCTTTCCTTCTTTTTAGACCTCTTTAGGGATGCTGACATATCCATCCCACGATCCTCATCTCCTTACCCAGGGGCCACCTGCCCTCCCAAGGAAGTTACCTCAGAAGGAACAGGCTCAGCACCTCCCGGAGGTTCCTCCGCCTCTGAACAAAGACTCTCAGCCTCCCCCTCCAAAGAAAGGGAAGAGTCCTTGCCAAGGGCCCGATACCTATTGGATAGAACGATCAGAGGGGGATTGGTCAGGCTTTTCCCAGGCACTTGGCCTGCAACACCGGAGGAGGAAGATGATGCCCTGAGTACCCTCTGGCCCTGCCTCCTTCTGCCGCACTTTTGTTTTTCCTTTTGCCCTTTCCCATCTTCCTCATCCAAACTTTCATATTGAGAGGAACTTGAGGAAATGGCCCTATTTGCCTCCTCTTTACGAAGTTTCCTTATCTCTTCACCTAACTCGACGTCCCCAAGAGCCTCAGCTGTCTTCTCTGAGCCAGCGTCGGGAGCAGGATCCCGGACTACACCTTCTACCAGGGAACTTTCAAGATCCCTGCTCCTTCTGCGCCTCTCCTCCCTCCTAAGCTTAGAGGGGCTCTTGTTCTTAACTTTCTTCATTGGCTCTAGTGCCCCTTCTCCTCTGCTGGTCCCCACCCCAGATGAGGCAACCTCACTGCTCTCCCCATCCCGGGTGGTCACAGCATTGGAGAATGAGCGGGGACACCGGCTAAATGGGTGACCAAGGTCACCACACAGGTTACAGCGAATCCGGCCACAGGTCGCAGCCAGATGACCCTCCGCACCGCACAATGCGCACATCTGCTTAGTGCAGTTTGCGCTAAAGTGTGTGGGATCACCACACTTGTGGCACAGCTTCGGCTGTCCCTGGTAAAAGACTTGGATCCTATCGCGGCCGAGAAAGGCGGCTGATGGAATGTGTGCGACAGTGTTACCTGAACGGCAGAGGCGGACGGAAAACGTCCAGGCTCCAGACCAAATGCCATGTTCATCCAGATTTTTCTTGGGGACGTCCGTCACCTCCCCATACCTGCTCAGCCAGGTCATTATGTCATAGCAAGAAAGAGACTCGTTACGTGTCAGAACGGTCACTTTCTTGACAAAACTCTGGCGGGATACCGCCTTCACAGCGAAATCCTGCCAGACAGGCTCGTCCTTCACCAGTGCGTGATTAGACCAAAAGAGCTCAAGCCCTTCTGGCTTCACAAAACTGATGTCGAACTCAGAGGTACCGAAGGGGTGGATCAGAGCAAAGATGTCATTAGCCCTGAATCCCATCTGGAAAAGAAGCTCCACAACTTTTGCCCTAGAAGGGCATGCATCACCGCCTCTCCATACCAGACGGGCCACATTCCTCCGGCCACGCTCCTGCCCGCTTGTTGGAAGGGACCAGACCACCTCCCCATTATGCTCTCGGAATGCCCCAAGTCCATGTCTTTCTATCCAAAAAGACAAGTCGACCTCCCGGTCCTCTACCTGGAGCGTTCTATCCCCTCTCCTTAAAGCCCCCAGGAGGCGCTGTTGCAAGTTACCTTCCCCTGGATTAAGAGATGAGGATCCCCTGGGACCCCCAGCAGCGACATTAGCATAACTCCTTATTGGAGCAGTCGCTACCGGGGGGGCAGCCGGACCGACACCACTCCCCCCAGAAACAACAGTAGAGGCAGTAACATTATACATAACACTTGTGCCTGTCTCCTCCTGCCTAGCTGCACTGGACTGGCCGGGATATAATCTTGCTGGCTTTATGATGCCGGGCTTTACACTTGCATCATTGGCTTCATTGGGCACACTCAACCTTGCAGCAGTCTTCCCTTTAGAAATATCGGAAGAAGCTGCTTTGTCGCATACTTTGCCCTCGGCCTCCGCCAATACGTCGGCTTCAATTTCTTTAACTGCTACTAACATTGCATGGGTTGTATCATGTCCATGTTCCTGTGGTACCAGTCCTCCACCGCCAGCTCCACCCACAGCAGCCCCACCACAGCGCCACAACTCAAAAGAGCCAGACACCGCTGACTGGGCCGCCGAGAATGGCGCTCCGGTTCCAGACACCTGGACACTCCCCCCTTTGCCTGCAGAGGAGTGCCCTGCAGTGCCAGACCTGTTCTGGGAGCTGCCCTCTCCCTTGTCTTTATAATTGCCCGGCCGCCCGAGCTCCATACCAACCTCTGCCACCTGGACACTCCCCCCCTCACCTGCAGAGGAGTGCCCCACAATGCCAATATCCCCTAACTGGGGACATGCTACCTTGTCCGCAACACTGTCCGGCCCCTTGGCCGTATCTTTGCAGGTGCTGGCCCCGCTACTATGACAAGCGAGGTCAGCGCTTTCCCCCATCTTTACTTTATTATCCCCGGTGTTCTGGCCCCGCTCCACATTTGCAGAAGGGGGGACAGGCAGATTACCAGGGTCTGCACCCTGAACTGACTTTGCAGCCGGCCCAGGGTGCACAAAAGGAACATAAATCAAGCTTACTTGCTCAGATGTTTTTTTCTGCCTTTTCTTCTTCTTTTTTATTATTTGTTCCTCTCCAAGGTCGTCGCCAAAACTAAAATTATCCAAATGCATGGGGGACTCCATCTTTACAATTTGTGCCAGCAGAGCGCCACCACAACCCTCCTCCTCCTCGCCAGCACTCTCGCCCGATGAAGGTGGTAATGCCACTTGTCCTGCAGGTAGACTTGCTTGGGACATGTTCACACCCTGCATTGGCTGCGGCTTGGCTTCCACAGCTTCCCCACTTGCCAGCACCTTAGCCTCTTCAGCCTCCATTTCTTGGACCTCATCCTCACTACTGCTCTCATCTGCTGAACAATCACCCCCAATCTCCTCTTCTTTTACTGGGGATTTCATCCTGGAGGAGCGATCCTCATTAAGAAGTTTCTCCCTAAATAAATCGCTCCCCTCCAGGACAGCCATTCTCCTCAGCTCAGTCTCCTCCAGCTCCAGCCTCAAGGACTTAACCCTTGCAGAGTACTCTGGTTTCTTCCGCTTGGTAGTTGTGCTCACCTGATACTTTGCAAACTTTAGCTCCTCTCTCAGCTCCCTCAGCTTCTTCCCAAGGAGTTCGTACTCACCAATCTTGGCAGCAAGTCTGGAGCTGTATGTCGCCATAGACTCCTTGGGTTTTCTCTGGCCCCACTGCTCCACAACCTGGCTCTTGGAGGAGCTCTTCTGTGCTGCAGAGACCTTCTTTAAACTTGTCTTGCTTGCAGGCTTTTCTTCCTGGCTGAGAGCCTTGCGGCTTCCAACCATTGCTGGAGGGACAGAATCCACATCGCTGCGGACCCTGCCAGATCTTCTAACCCCTCCAGCCGGGGCACTGGCTGGTAGCTTTCCCTCTACACCCCTCGCCAGCCTGGACCGAGGAGTGGAGGTCAGGGGATTCATGCTGATGGCTCCCCCAGGAATCTGCCACCTTCCTGGGAAAGCAGGTGGAAAAATCAGCCTCTCTCCTCTGGAAGTCTGGAGTCTCAGGAGCTCAGCAACAGACACACCTAGCGACCACACCCTCCAGAGCTGTACTCACTATTCTGCTGGTGAGATCACTGTGTACATACATTACTTATCCTGTACTGATCCTGAGTTATATCCTGTATTATACTCCGGAGCTGTACTCACTATTCTTCTGGTGGGATCACTGTGTACATACATTACTTATCCTGTACTGATCCTGAGTTATATCCTGTATTATACCCCAGAGCTGTACTCACTATTCTTCTGGTGGGATCACTGTGTACATACATTACTTATCCTGTACTGATCCTGAGTTATATCCTGTATTATACTCCGGAGCTGTACTCACTATTCTGCTGGTGAGGTCACTGTGTATATACATTACATTACTTATCCTGTACTGATCCTGAGTTATATCCTGTATTATACTCCAGAGCTGTATTCACTATTCTGCTGGTGAGGTCACCGTGTACATACATTACATTACTTATCCTGCACTGATCCTGAGTTATATCCTGTATTATACTCCAGAGCTGTACTCACTATTCTGCTGGTGAGGTCACTGTGTACATACATTACATTACTTATCCTGTACTGATCCTGAGTTATATCCTGTATTATACTCCAGAGCTGTACTCACTATTCTGCTGGTGAGGTCACTGTGTACATACATTACTTATCCTGTACTGATCCTGAGTTATATCCTGTATTATACTCCAGAGCTGTACTCACTGTCACGGATCGGCAGGCTGGAGGTGGATCCTCTGTGTCAGAGAGGGTTTGGCGAGGACCGTGTCGGTGGACCGGTTCTAAGTAGCTACTGGTTTTCACCAGAGCCCGCCGCAAAGCGGGATGGTCTTGCAGCGGCGGTAGCAACCAGGTCGTATCCACCGGCAACGGCTCAACCTCTCTGACTGCTGAGATAGGCATAGTACAAGGGAGTAGACAAGAGCAAGGTCGGACGTAGCAGAAGGTCGGGGCAGGCAGCAAGAATCGTAGTCAATATGGCAATAGCAGGAGGTCAAGTACACAGTATGGACAAACACAGTAAACGCTTTCACTAGGTACAAGGGCAACAAGATCCGGCAAGGGAGTGCAGGGGAAGTGAGGTATAAGTAGGGAGTGCACAGGTGGAAACTAATCAAGGTAATTGGGAAGATTGGGCCAGGCACCATCATTGGTGCACTGGCCCTTTAAATCTAGAGAGCTGGCGCGCGCGCGCCCTAGAGAGCGGAGCCGCGCGCGCCAGAGCATGACAGCCAGGGACCGGAACAGGTAAGAGACTTGGGACGCGATTCGCAAGCGGGCGCGTCCCGCTGTGCGAATCGCATCCCCGACGGCCATGTCAGTGCAGCGCTCCCGGTCAGCGGGACCGACCGGGGCGCTGCAGGGAGAGAGACGCCGTGAGCGCTCCGGGGAGGAGCGGGGACCCGGAGCGCTCGGCGTAACAGTACCCCCCCCCTTGGGTCTCCCCCTCTTCTTGGAGCCTGAGAACCTGAGGATAAGACTTTTGTCCAGGATGTTGTCCTCAGGTTCCCAAGATCTCTGCTCTGAGCACTCAACTCCAAAGGGTCCAAGATAACGTGGTCCGAGATTAAAACTGGGGACACGGAAGCCGATATACTTGGTGGAGAGCCACACAAAAACAGGAGGAGTTCTTCTCTTTTTTCCGGCAAGCTTCTTCACCCGGGATGAGGCCAGCATGAGGAATTTCAGAGTCTTTTTCCAGATGGTGGCGAAGCCCCGGGAAACCACATCAACAGCGGGCACACAAGAAGGCGTGGGGGTGGGGAGGGAGGGAAGAGGGTCAAGCCCGGCACGGGGCAGAGTGTCAACAGGACGGGAGCCGTGAGGAGGAGACGCAGCATAGTCCAGACAGGCCTTGGGGAGGCCAGGTAAAGGGGGAGACACAGAGGCTTGACTGACGGGACTGGGAGCAGACGTGAGGCACTTCCTGTGGCAAGAAGCACCCCAGCTCCCGATCTCCCCGGTGGTCCAGACAAGGGCAGAAGATGGGGGTTTGAGCCATGGCAGACCGAGGAGGACTTCAGAGGAGCATTTGGGCAAAACAAAAAGTTCCATGCTGAAGAGCAGGGGTTCTGTGCGGTAACGCACAGTGCAGTGTAGAAGTAAATCTTCTTTCTTCCTGCGGCGAGTCCTCTCTACAGGGGTCAGGCGGGACCGATCCACTTGCATAACCACCTCGGCGGGAGGCACAGGGGTGGATTGCAAAGGATACTGTAAGAGAGGTGCTCCGAGCGGTGTGGCACATGGCAGGGCCTTCCCAGGCAGGAGACCACGGCAGAGTCTAGAGTCCCCATCAAATTTGTCCGGCAGGGACAAGCAGGGGTTAGGAGCGGCCGGTCGCTGCGGAGGAGTTGCAGGAGCCGGCGGAGGAGATGGCTGTTGCAGCTGCTGTGTCTGTGACTGAAGTTGCTGTATCTGCGGCAGCAGCTGCTGTATCTGTAACTGAAGTTGCTGTGTCACGGTGGTCAAGTATGCCAGCTGGTGATTTCGTTGGGTGATCTTTAGGGATTGCTGGGCGATCACCGTGGAAATGTCGGCAAGACTTGACAGCGGCACCTCAGCGGAATCCATGGCCGGATCTACTGTCACGGATCGGCAGGCTGGAGGTGGATCCTCTGTGTCAGAGAGGGTTTGGCGAGGACCGTGTCGGTGGACCGGTTCTAAGTAGCTACTGGTTTTCACCAGAGCCCGCCGCAAAGCGGTATGGTCTTGCAGCGGCGGTAGCAACCAGGTCGTATCCACCGGCAACGGCTCAACCTCTCTGACTGCTGAGATAGGCATAGTACAAGGGAGTAGACAAGAGCAAGGTCGGACGTAGCAGAAGGTCGGGGCAGGCAGCAAGAATCGTAGTCAATATGGCAATAGCAGGAGGTCAAGTACACAGTATGGACAAACACAGTAAACGCTTTCACTAGGCACAAGGGCAACAAGATCCGGCAAGGGAGTGCAGGGGAAGTGAGGTATACGTAAGGAGTGCACAGGTGGAAACTAATCCAGGTAATTGGGAAGATTGGGCCCTAGAGAGCGGAGCCGCGCGCGCCAGAGCATGACAGCCGGGGACCGGAACAGGTAAGAGACTTGGGACGCGATTCGCAAGCGGGCGCGTCCCGCTGTGCGAATCGCATCCCCGACGGCCATGTCAGTGCAGCGCTCCCGGTCAGCGGGACCGACCGGGGCGCTGCAGGGAGAGAGACGCCGTGAGCGCTCCGGGGAGGAGCGGGGACCCGGAGCGCTCGGCGTAACACTCACTATTCTGCTGGTGAGGTCACTGTGTACATACATTACATTACTTATCCTGTACTGATCCTGAGTTATATCCTGTATTATACTCCAGAGCTGTACTCACTATTCTGCTGGTGAGGTCACTGTGTACATACATTACATTACTTATCCTGTACTGATCCTGAGTTATATCCTGTATTATACTACAGAGCAGTACTCACTATTCTGCTGGTGAGGTCACTGTGTACATACATTACATTACTTATCCTGTACTGATCCTGAGTTATATTCTGTATTATACCCCAGAGCTGTACTCACTATTCTGCTGGTGGGGTCACTGTGTACATACATTACATTACTTATCCTGTACTGATCCTGAGTTATATCCTGTATTATACCCCAGAGCTGTACTCACTATTCTGCTGGTGGGGTCACTGAATGTAAAATAAATCCCCCAGAATTTTCAAAGTTGCTTTTCATATTATGTGGATTGGAGAAGTAATAAAATGATTATACAGATTAACATAATATTTAATAAGTGACATATCACAAGCTACAATATAAAGTTTCCATTGTTCCCAATTAGTGCACGAGAGGTGATACAGAATATTGGAGTCATCCTAGGATAGGGAGGAAACACTGGGAAAAGGTGTCTCTGAGATCATAAAACCATAAATGTAAAATAATGCAACTGGGCCAAAACAAGCCAAAGGCAAAATATAGGATTAATGGTTCTGTTATGTCAACTGAGGAGAAAACGAGGTATACGAGTAAACGAGGAGCTGGGGGAGCCGGCAGATTGGTAGATGCCACCTAATTTATTACTAGTAAATCCTCACCTAGAGAACAATGTTCCACAAACTTTAAGAATTATGGAGCAGATCAAAACAGTAAAACCTTGTGTGATACAGGCAGCAAATAATTCCTCTATTATGACTCTGTAGATGAGGAGGAGGATGGAACTTTACTGCTGATTGATGTGAATAGTTAAAGAGTACCCGTCATATCCCACAAAAAAAAGTTATTTGTTCCTCAGTACCTAATCCTGGTCATGTGCATATCTTTGTTATGTGTCTAGCACCTATATTTCTCTCACAAAAACCTTCTATCTGTTGCTCATTTGGTTTGTCACCCTATGCTTTGGAGGGGGCGTGTCCTCACTCACCATGCGCTCACTTCCACAGTCTGCTGTGCTGGGTCATTCATCAAATCACTACAGGCTGCTCTTTAACCCCCTCCTCTCTGTTTTTATTCTGAAGTCTGATAGGACGGGTGTGAGCACAGAGGAGTGTTAGTTCCGCCCTCAATTCCTGGACTTTGTAGCTGGACAGAATTATGTTTTGGATGGTATGGGGACCCCTAGTGGTCTTTTTTTTTTTTTTTTCATAAGCCATGATTTTGTTATGAAGTATATTAGAAAGGTTAATATTTTGTCAGCATGTAAAACGTTTTTGAAACTTACAGTGGTCATTTAAAGTGATAACGCACCAGAGATGTCTAGAAAACTTAGGGGTTATTAATACAGTGCTAAGTAATAAGGCAAAACTGAAAGACAGCCTGTGTGGGACCACATTCAAAAATGTCAACAATAATTTTGAGCCTTTACCCTACAGATTTGGGCACTCGTTATTTTGTTCTTGAAGGCTCCTCCCCCATTCAGTAGCCATAAGCCTCACAATTTTTGGTTCTCAATAGACCCTCAACTGGCTTGCCACCACCCCTTAGTTCTCAATGGGAAGTGCACTTAGATCAGGGGTCTCCAAACTTTGAGTTGTTGAAAAAAATATAACTCCCAGTATGCCAAGACAGCCGTTGGCTGAGAGTTATATTTTTGTAACAACTTGAGGTCCACAGTATAGAGACAACTGATTTTGATCCATGCAATTTGACTGACAACTGAGAAGTGATGCCCATCACGGTGACAATCTAAGACCCTATTAGCAGTTTGGAACAAGCAGGTAGTAAATGGAGAGAAGAGGGGCACTGATCTTTAAAAAGGCATTGTCCTGTCCAACAACTTGCCTTTTTTCATTGATTGTGATCGTTTACCCTAAAAAAAAGAGCCACTAAATTGCTCATTCATCTGCATTCTGCTGTCAACTGTCTGTTGTTAAGGAAAAAATGTCTCTAGTAACAGCTAAGTTAGTACAAATTACAGTATGTGGGGGTGGGGTTCAGCATGTATTATGTTCAGGAGAAAAAGAGAGAGCGAGAGAGGACAAGAATGCCTGGGCTGAGCCCATCAGTGAAATAGTGAGCCTAGGCTCAGCCCAGCACTTTATAGAAGGGAGATCAGCAATTTATAGAAGGAAGACCAGCACTTTATAGGAGGGAGACCAGAACTTTATAGAAGGGCAACCAGCACTTTATGAAGGGAGACTGGCACTTTATAGAAGGGCAACCAGCACTTTATAGGAGGGAGACCAGCACTTTATAGAAGGGAGATCAGCATTTTATAGAAGGGAGATCAGCACTTTATAGGAGGGAGATCAGCACTTTATAGGAGGGAGATCAGCACTTTATAGGAGGGAGATCAGCACTTTATAGGAGGGAGATCAGCACTTTATAGGAGAAAGATCAGCACTTTATAGAAGGGAGATAAGCACTTTATAGAAGGAAGACCAGCACTTTATAGGAGGGAGATCAGCACTTTATAGGAGGGAGATCAGCACTTTATAGGAGAAAGATCAGCACTTTATAGAAGGGAGATAAGCACTTTATAGAAGGAAGACCAGCACTTTATAGGAGGAAGACCAGCACTTTATAGAAGGGAGACCAGCACTTTATAGAAGGGAGACCAGCACTTTATAGAAGGGAGAACAGCACTTTATAGAAGGGAGAGCAGCTCTTTATAGAAGGGAGACCAGCACTTTATAGGAGGAAGACCAGCACTTAATAGAAGGGAGAGCAGCTCTTTATAGGAGGGAGATCAGCACTTTATAGGAGGGAGATCAGCACTTTATAGGAGGAAGACCAGCACTTTATAGGAGGGAGACCAGCACTTTATAGGAGGGAGATCAGCACTTTATAGAAGGGAGACCAGCACTTTATAGAAGGGAGATCAGCACTTTATAGAAGGGAGATCAGCACTTTATAGGAGGGAGATCAGCACTTTATAGAAGGGAGATCAGCACTTTATAGGAGGGAGACCAGCACTTTATAGGAGGGAGACCAGCACTTTATAGGAGGGAGATCAGCACTTTATAGGAGGAAGACCAGCACTTTATAGGAGGGAGATCAGCACTTTATAGGAGGAAGACCAGCACTTTATAGGAGGGAGACCAGCACTTTATAGAAGGGCAACCAGCACTTTATAGAAGGGAGATCAGCACTTTATAGAAGGGAGATCAGCACTTTATAGAAGGGAGACCAGCACTTTATAGAAGGGAGACCAGCACTTTATAGAAGGGAGACCAGCACTTTATAGGAGGGAGATCAACACTTTATAGAAGGGAGACCAGTACTTTATAGGAGGGAGATCAGCACTTTATAGAAGGGAGATCAGCACTTTATAGAAGGGAGATCAGCACTTTATAGAAGGGAGATCAGCACTTTATAGAAGGGAGACCAGCACTTCATAGAAGGGAGACCAGCACTTTATAGAAGGGAGACCAGCACTTTATAGAAGGGAGACCAGCACTTTATAGGAGGGAGATCAGCACTTTATAGAAGGGAGATCAGCACTTTATAGAAGGGAGATCAGCACTTTATAGAAGGGAGACCAGCACTTTATAGAAGGGAGACCAGCACTTTATAGAAGGGAGACCAGCACTTTATAGGAGGGAGATCAGCACTTTATAGGAGGGAGATCAGCACTTTATAGGCAGGAGATCAGCACTTTATAGAAGGGAGACCAGCACTTTATAGAAGGGAGATCAGCACTTTATAGAAGGGAGACCAGCACTTTATAGAAGGGAGATCAGCACTTCATAGAAGGGAGACCAGCACTTTATAGAAGGGAGATCAGCACTTTATAGGAGGGAGATCAGCACTTTATAGGAGGGAGATCAGCACTTTATAGAAGGGAGATCAGCACTTTATAGAAGGGAGACCAGCACTTTATAGAAGGGAGACCAGCACTTTATAGAAGGGAGACCAGCACTTTATAGAAGGGAGACCAGCACTTTATAGAAGGGAGATCAGCACTTTATAGGAGGGAGACCAGCACTTTATAGGAGGGAGATCAGCACTTTATAGGAGGGAGATCAGCACTTTATAGGCAGGAGATCAGCACTTTATAGAAGGGAGACCAGCACTTTATAGAAGGGAGACCAGCACTTTATAGAAGGGAGACCAGCACTTTATAGAAGGGAGACCAGCACTTTATAGAAGGGAGACCAGCACTTTATAGAAGGGAGATCAGCACTTTATAGGAGGGAGACCAGCACTTTATAGGAGGGAGATCAGTACTTTATAGGAGGGAGATCAGCACTTTATAGGAGGGAGATCAGCACTTTATAGGCAGGAGATCAGCACTTTATAGAAGGGAGACCAGCACTTTATAGAAGGGAGATCAGCACTTTATAGAAGGGAGATCAGCACTTTATAGAAGGGAGACCAGCACTTTATAGAAGGGAGATCAGCACTTTATAGGAGGGAGATCAGCACTTTATAGAAGGGAGACCAGCACTTTATAGAAGGGAGACCAGCACTTTATAGAAGGGAGACCAGCACTTTATAGAAGGGAGACCAGCACTTTATAGAAGGGAGATCAGCACTTTATAGGCAGGAGACCAGCACTTTATAGGAGGGAGATCAGCACTTTATAGGAGGGAGATCAGCACTTTATAGGCAGGAGATCAGCACTTTATAGAAGGGAGACCAGCACTTTATAGAAGGGAGACCAGCACTTTATAGAAGGGAGATCAGCACTTTATAGAAGGGAGACCAGCACTTTATAGAAGGGAGACCAGCACTTTATAGAAGGGAGACCAGCGCTTTATAGAAGGGAGACCAGCACTTTATAGAAGGGAGACCAGCACTTTATAGGAGGGAGATCAGCACTTTATAGAAGTACAGTATAAAGTCTCAAAATATCCGACAGAAATCTGAGACTGCCCTCTGAATTTCTGCCACATTTAATGTTGCATTGTTTCCCTTGGGAAAAATTTGTCCTGTGAACAAAAATTTTAATGTTTCAAAAAAGATCCAAATTTCTCTGTAGATTATCTTCTTAAAGGGTTTTCCAGGATTACAAAAACAGATTTCTTCAAAAAAAAAAAAAGCTCCACCAATGCCATCAGGTTGTGTGTGGTATTGCAGCTCAGTTCTATTGAAGTGAATGGAGCCAAGTTTTAATACCAAACACAACCTAAGGACAGGGGCGGTGCCGTTTTTGGAAGAAATTTGCTCTGTTTTTTATTCCTAGATGACAACTTTAATTTATCTTTTATAACAGAGAGACAAGTCCAATTCATTGCTATAGACCAGTGTTTTCCAAACAACATGTCTTCGGCTGTTGCAAAACTACAACTCCCACCATGCCTGGACAGCTAAAGGCTAAAGGCTGTCCAAGAATGCTGGAAGTTGTAGTTTCGCAGCAGCTAGAGGCACACTGTATGGAAAACACTGCTACTTGCATTTACAGTCAGTTTTCTATCCTTCGGCTCGGCCATCGGTAGATCGGTAGTCGTGGTCTGATTCTCTGTAATCCTCATGATCACCCGTCACTCGGAGCGCTGCGGCCATTACGTTGTTTACAACATTTCAGAAAGGAATAGAATAGAAAAGTTCATTCCTCAACTCCTCTCAATGGGATATGTCAGGAAAAGGTGAAAACAAATTCAAATTAAGAAAGAAAAAAACGGGGAGAGGAGAGAACAAAGGAGGGAAAAAAAGTAACTTATTCTTTTTTCTTCTTCCCTTTTTTCTTTCTTTCTTTTTTTTACCTTTCCTTTTTTCTTAAAAAAAATGTTTCCGTATTTTGTAACTTTTTTCAAATATTTTTTTTATTTTTTCTTAATTTTTTCCACTTTAAATGTTTTCCTGTTTCCCTTTTTTTCTTAATTTTTTTCTATTTTTCTTTAGTTATTAAATTTTTTTCAATCTTTGTTCCCTTTTATTTCCTTTCTTTTTCCTTTCCCTTTTCTCTTTTTTTTTCTTTTTTCTATTTTTTTCTAGTTTTTTTTTTATCTTTTACCAATATTTGAATTTTTTTTCCATTTCTCCTATTTTCCTTTTTTTCAAATTTTTTTCTATAATTTTCTCCTATTTTAATTAGTTTTTTTCTTTTTTATCTTTTTTGTTTCTTTTTTTCTTATATTCCGTTTTCTTTAGTAAATTTTTTCCTATTTTTTCCTTTTCTGTCTTTCTATCTATATTTCTCTGTATTAGATCAGAAAGTGTATAGAAATGTGCAGGGTGCTGGCTGAGGTCAGACTCAGGTTTTTCTGTATTATCAATATTTTCTGTATTATTTTTCCTTTTTTTTTATCTTTTTTTAATCTTTTTTTCTAATTTTGCCTTTTCTTTAGTTCTTTTTCCCTATTTTTCTCTTTCTTTCTGTCTTTCTATCTATATTTCTCTGTATTAGTTCAGAAAGTGGATAAAAATGTGCAGGGTGCTGGCTGAGGTCAGACTCAGGTTTTTCTGTATTATCAATATTTTCTGTATTATTTTTCCTTTTTTTTTTTTTTTTCTGTTCTTTCTTTTGTTTCAGTTTGTTTCCAGTATTTTCTGCTCTATTTTTCAGGTTTTTTTCTGTATTCTTCCTCTGTATTATTTTTCCTTTTTTTCTTTCTTCCCTTGTTCTCTACTTCTCCTCTGCCCCATTTTTCTTTTCACCTTTTCCTGATGCATCCTATTGAGAATACTTGAGGACTGAACCTTTCTTTTCTCTTCCTATCTGTTCAGTTCTCAGGCACTTTAGGTTTCGTACCATCTGTTAACCTCAGTACCCTCTGCTAACCAGTCTATCTTGTCCAAGCTGCTCGTTTTTTGCCCTGGTTATAACATCTCACTAGTGGCCGCTCCTGGTATTACAGCTTTGTTTCATTTAAAGGAAAACGGTCATGTGTTCATTCACACTAAACCCAATACACTGGATGTGGGTGAACAGGAAACCGATGAGGGGTTAATGGTTCCAATACATACCTGCACTCCAAAGATATGTCCCTCCGAAGATTGGCATCCATGTTTAGTGAATTGCGCGCTGGAGGCGGGCCCGCTGGCTCAATTTACATATTCATTGACGGAGCACAGCGCTCACATGACCCGCGACAATGAATATTCATATTGAGCCGGCGGGTCCGCCTCCAGTGCACAATTCACTGAACATGGATGCCGATGTTCGGAGGGACAGCTCTCCGGAGTGCAGGTATGTATTTAAGCCATTAACCCCTCATCGGTTTCCTGTTCACCCACATCCAGTGTATTGGGTTTAGTGTGAATGAACACATGACCGTTTTCCTTTAAGCTGCATAAACAAAGAAGAGCAGACAGAGCTAAACATGAACCATCAATTCTGAATATCCGTTTCAATATAAAAAATTATTTCAGTAAAATGAATAAAAATAAAGAAATATATCAGCCTAGAGCACAGGACACACAAGACAAGCTGTCAATCACTTGCAGCTCCATTTTCCTGTCTTGTGCTCACAATAAATCTGCGCACACAATGAAAGACGGTTCATCCTATGGTTCACGGCTGTTGTTTCTATTCAGCTAAATTGCACATTTTATCTGAAGTACCATTTGTATGTAAGCAATGAGTAAAGCATTTGACACATTCACGTAATGAAGAAAAGACAAATCAAGGGGTGACCGGAACAAAAGGTGTTGATGAATTTCCATGTAGCGCTGCGTGTACTTCTGAGGTCACGCTTCCGTATAATTAGTCGCTGACTTACACGTCAGACATACCATTGAAGCTCAACGCTGATTACAAAAAAAAAACGCTGGAGTGTCTGTAACCTAATTACATTCTATGAGTTCTATAATTGACGGAGCGCACAATATTGAGGGGACCTGAATTGCCAACATTCATTATGGTTGTTAATCAGATATTCCAGGCCTCATCATTAAAGCTTTACATTAGCAGTGTATAGCAGCTTCATCACAGAAACTAAGAAAGGAAGACAATGGAGAGGAAACAAGAATCCAGGGGGAATACATACAAAATGCAACAACAGCTAATAAATGAGCAAAAACAACAACAGAAAAATATATACAAATAATGGTTAAAAAAAAAACATTAAAAAACATATATTTTATCAAGTGTCAAATACATGTTACATTTTTAATCCCCAGCATGTCTCCCCTCCCATTCGTAGTCCCAGCTTGGCTCCCCTGGTCCCCAACATGGCTCCCCTGGTTCCCAACATGGCTCCCCTGGTCCCCAACATGGCTCCCCTCTCATTCCTGATCCCCAGTATTACTTTCCTTTCATTCCTTGTCCCATCATGTCTCCTCTATCATTCCTAGTCCCCAACATGACTTCCCTCTCAATTCTGGTCCCCAGCATTGCTCCCTTCTCATTCCAAGTTCCCAGCTTAACCCCCCCCCCTCATTCCTAGTCTCCAGCATGGCTCCTCTATCACTTTCATTCCTACTCACGACCATGGCTCCTCTATCACTCTCATTCCTAGTTACCACCATAGCTCCTCTATCACTCTCATTCCTAGTTACCACCATAGCTCCTCTATCACTCTCATTCCTTCTCACAACCATGGCTCCTCTATCACTCTCATTCCTAGTTACCACCATAGCTCCTCTATCACTCTCATTCCTAGTTACCACCATAGCTCCTCTATCACTCTCATTCCTTCTCATGACCATAGCTCCTCTATCACTCTCATTCCTAGTTACCACCATAGCTCCTCTATCACTCTCATTCCTACTCACGACCATGGCTCCTCTATCACTCTCATTCCTTCTCACGACCATAGCTCCTCTATCACTCTCATTCCTAGTCACCACCATGGCTCCTCTATCACTCTCATTCCTAGTCACCACCATGGCTCCTCTATCACTCTCATTCCTACTCACGACCATGGCACCTCTATCACTCTCATTCCTAGTCACCACCATGGCTCCTCTATCACTCTCATTCCTACTCACGACCATAGCTCCTCTATCACTCTCATTCCTACTCACGACCATGGCTCCTCTGTCACTCTCATTCCTAGTCACCACCATAGCTCCTCTATCATTCTCATTCCTACTCACGACCATGGCTCCTCTATCACTCTCATTCCTAGTCACCACCATAGCTCCTCTATCACTCTCATTCCTACTCACGACCATGGCTCCTCTATCACTCTCATTCCTAGTCACCACCATGGCTCCTCTATCACTCTCATTCCTAATCACCACCATGGCTCCTCTATCACTCTCATTCCTAATCACCACCATGGCTCCTCTGTCACTCTCATTCCTACTCACGACCATGGCTCCTCTATCACTCTCATTCCTACTCACGACCATGGCTCCTCTATCACTCTCATTCCTAGTCACCAGCATGGCTCCTCATCTTATTACTAGTCCTCAGCATAACCTCCCCCCCCCCCCACCTTATCCTTTTATTCCCACTTCCCATCAATGCACCTCATCTCATTCTTACTTCTCAACAGGGTTCTTATATTATTTCTGGTCTTCAGCATAGCTCCATATCTCATGTCTGGTATCCAACATGGTTCTATATCTTTCTTCTGGTCCCCAACCTCGCTCTTCTCTGATTTCTGATCTCCAGCATTACTTTCCTGTCATTCCTGGTCCCATTCCTTTCATTCCTAGTCATTAGCATGGCTCCCCGTCTTATTCCTAGTTCCCAGCATGGCCTCCCTTTCATTCCTAGTCACTAGCATGGCTCCCCGTCTTATTCCTAGTTCCCAGAATACCCCGCTTTATTTGTAGTTACCATCATGGCACCTTATCTCATTCTTACTTCTCAACATGGCTCTTACTATATCATTCCTGATCTCCAACATGGCTCTTTATCTCATTCATTGTCTGCTACATGGCTCCTCATCTCATTCCTGATTCCCACCGTGGCTCTCAATTTCAGTTCTGATTCCAAGCATGTCTTCTCTTCTTAATCCTAGTCCCCAGCATTGATTCTTCTCTAATTTCTAGATCTACCATGGTACCTAAATACTCTCATTTCTAGACACCACCAGAACTTAAATCAATAATGCCCCATAGAGGTTCAGCTCCATTATGGGACTAAAAAAAGCTTGGTTCCATTCCATTATTTCTCATTTAATTGTTTTAAAGATATTCAATAAATGATATGATACATTAAATTGTATTGTTTAAATAAAATAAAAAAGTTATGGTACTTGGAAGGAGCAAACAAAACCTATATTTACCTAGCCCTAGTCCCCCACGGCTACCGTTTAATCTCCTGATCTTCTCTCTTCTTCCTGCATTTGAGAAGAGCAATCACAGCAGGACCTGCTGACTCAGCCAATCACTGGCCAAGATGGGACACTGCTGTGGCCAGTGATTGGCTTTGCCTGCTGGGCCTCATCCGGGCACTCGTCTTGGAAGAATATAGATCATCAGCGGATTTGACAGAGATGAATGGGAGGTTCAGGGTACCAGGGGAAGGTGAGTATGTTTATTTAACTTTTTCCCTCTTTTCCAGCACCTTATTTTTATTTTTTTTATTTTTAGAAAATATAGAATATCCCCTTTAAGACATGTCAATATGGTCTTCATTGGCATGCAGTACATAGTAAAGCCGCTCAATACCTTGTGATACAATTTATTTGCATTTATTAAGGTTTCAGTTCCAATCTTGCAAGTCTTAAAGTAGAAAAATGAGTCTTGCTTGAGAAAGAAAGCAAAACTTTACGTCTCATGGCTATTTAAGTGCTTGGGTCCTTAATCTTCCAACCTGAAAGGCTTTCTTACTAATGGCCGAGGGCAAAATATCAAGCGGAGGATTCCATAAGAGATTAGCATATAATGGCAGGATTTATCGATTTACTGTCGTCTTTGATTAAACAACTTAATCAACTGCGAATCAACTGGTTTTGTGTCATGGACGATCTGTAAGCTTTCCGTAAGTCTCCAGTAAACTTTAAGAAATTCAAAAATATGAGATGATTGACATAACTTCAAGAAAGATAGGAAATATGGGCTGAAAAATACAAAAATACATGGACCTTGTTAAAGGGGAACTCCACCGCTAGACACCTTATTCTCTATCCAAAGGATAAGATGTCTGATCACGGGGCCCCACTGCTGGGACCACGGCTATCGCCGCACAGCACCCGGTGTTCTGAATGAATGCTGGGTTCCGGCGGCAGTGGTCGTGGTGTCTTGCTGCGCCCTCTCATGACATCACACTATGCCCCCTCCATGCATTACTATGAGCGGAGGTGTGACGGCAATCTCACCCCCTCCAATAGACATGCATGTGACGGGACCCCCCCCCCCCCGACCAGACATCCTAGCCCCTAGACAAGACTCCAAATGAACTGACTTAACCCCTTTATAAACTCAGACCCCAGATTTGACCCATTAATTAACTGAGACTCCAGAACAGATCCCTAACTTAGCTCAGACCCCAGATTAGATTTCTACTTGATCCCTGTGCCCTTTGACCTTATGTTTTTTTAAGTAAGCATTTTCTCTGGTGTCTATGGACCCCTTATTTAACTCAGACCCCTGAAATAACTCACATTTTAAACCAGAAATCTAACTTAACTCAAATTGATAAATTAACTCAGACTCCAGACCAGGGACCTGAATTAACTCAGACCGCAGACCAGACCCTAAATTATCCCAGACTTAAGACCAGACCCCCAGACTTGAACTCTATATGAAATCAGACTACAGACCAGACCTCTAAATTAACTCAAAACCCAGATGAAGCCTCTAAATGCACTGACTACAGACTTCACCCCTTTAATAAATTAGACCCCAGACATGACCCTAAATGTACTCAGACCCCAGACATGACTCCTTTGCCCTCTGACCTGTTCTTTAACCCCTTCTTGACCCATGACATACATGTACGTCATGGGTCGGGTAGGCGGACATGACGGGGGCCCTCGGGTCGGAGATGTCCACTGCTATCAACAGCTGACATGCCCCGTGGTTAAATACCGTGATTTATACAGATCACTGCATTTAAACACTAAATGCCACTATTCCCTGGTGTCCAGTGGTCCCATAGCCCCTTCAGGCTCCTGCTCCTCGGCATCTTCCCTGGCTCTGTTATTGCTTAGGGCTCACTTAGGCAGCCCTTAGCAATAGAGCACAGAGTTCATAGATCAATGTAATGCAATATCAATACATTGATCTATGTAAGCCATCTGATGATGGCTTATGATAGGCCCCTATGGGGGGCAAAAAATGTGTGTAAAAAAAGTTTTTAAAAAATTGAAAATATAAAAAAAAAAAAAAAAACTCCCCTAAAAAAAATTCATATCACCCCGCTTTTTCTGTACAAAAAAAATGCACAGGTATTGTTGCGTGAATAATTGTCCGAACTACTAAATTATTATGTTTATGATCCTGCACTGTGAACGGCAAGAACACAAAAAAATTCCAAATGACTAAATTCCTGATTTTTGGTTACATTACATCTCCAAGAAATGTGTTAAAAAAGTGATTAAAAACAACAGAACTAGACAAAAGTGGTACCATTAAAAACTACAGCCCATGACGCAAAAAGAAAACCCCAAAACAGCTCTGTAGGTGGAAAAAATAATAAAGTTATTGGGGTGAGAACATGGCAATGAACAAAGTTTTTTACATTTCAAGGTTTACATTTTAAAAAAAAAATAAAACGAAACAAAAAATAATCAAGTTTGGTATCATTGGAATCGTACTGACCTAGAGATGAGCGAGGTTACAGTGATTCCATTCGTGACGAATCGAATCACTGTAACTTCGCTCATCTCTATACTGACCCATAGAATAAATTTGGAATGTCAGATTTACCTTATTTTGAACTCCGAAAAAATTATTGCCCTACAAAATTGTGCAATTCCATATTTTTTTTCAATTTTACCCTGCATATAATTTTTTTCTGGCTTTGTAATACATTGTATGATAAAAAAATAAAAATAAAAAGGGAATAATTAAAAAGTCCAAATCGTCACTCAGAAAATAAGCACAAATACAACAAACAAAAAAGTTATGGGTCTTAGAATGTAAGGAGGAAAAAAACATGAGGCAGAAATCTAAATTTGCTGGGTCATGAAAGGGTTAATTTAGCATTTTCGAGTTGTTTGTGGACCAGCAAGGAATAAAATGCAGATACCGTATATACTCGAGTATAAGCCGACCCGAATATAAGCCGAGGCCCCTAATTTCACCCCAAAAATCCAGGAAAAGTTATTGACTCGACTATAAGCCTAGGGTGGGAAATACATCATCCCCCCATCTAATCATCTAGACCCCCGTCATCATCCCCCCCTCTTTCATCATCCACACCTCCGTCATTAACACCCCCGTCATTAACACCCCCCGTCATTAACACCCCCTGTCATCATCCCCCGCCCCTTCATCATCACAGCCTGTCAATCCCTTCTCAGTGGTCTCCAACCTGCAGACGTCCAGATCTTGCAAAACTACAACTCCCAGCATGCCCGGACAGCCATCGGCTATCCGGGCATGCTGGGTGTTGTAGTTTTGAAACCTCTGGAGGTCCGCAGGTTGAAGACCACTGCGGCCTTCGTCATCATCCAGCCCCCCCCCCCCCCTTTTGTTTTGTACTCACCTCCCCTCGATGGGAAGGAAAGGGGAGCTGGTCCGGGCCATCTATGCTGCAGGGACCGTCCGTTGGGGATGGTTAGTCATTGCGGGCTGTCCATTTTCACCGGGGGGCCTCTTCTCCATGCTTTGGGCCCAGCCCTGGACTAGTGACATTGCCTTGACGGCGGCGCACAGGGACGTTGCGCATGAACGTCCCTGTGCGTCGTCGTCAAGGCAAGATCACTAGTCCGGGGCTGGGCCCGAAGCGCGGAGAAGAGGCCTCCCTGGTGAAAATGGACAGCCCGCAATGACTAACCATCCACACCGGACGGTCCCTGCAGCATAGATGGCCCGGACCAGCTCACCCTAACTTCCTGCCGAGGGGAGGGGAGTACAAAACAAAAGGGGGGGGGGCTGGATGAAGACGAAGGCCGCAGTGGTTTTCAACCTGCGGACCTCCAGAGGTTTCAAAACTACAACACCCAGCATGCCCGGAAAGCCGATGGCTGTCCGGGCGTGCTGGGAGTTGTAGTTTTGCAGCATCTGGAGGTCCGCAGGTTGAAGACCACTGAGAAGGGATTGACAGGCAGAGAGTTCAAAATCGTGCTGAAAAACTCGGCTTATACTGGAGTATATACGGTATATTATCATATGAATTTATATATTTAGTTTTCTTCTTATTTTTTTCTTTTTAGAATATTAGTGAAGAAGATTTGGCTGTTGCTGGGTGAGAACAGAATCTTTTGCTCCTCAGTTGGTCTTTAGCGCTGGGTAAGTATTAATCTTCACCTGTAGTAATGACTCTCCGCAGTAGGTGACATTATAGAACCATTTATCCTTTATTCCGCTGCTGGATTCCCTTGACCCTTGTGTGTTATTTGCTCTTTTTTTTATTGAACCACATTTATATACTTTGAGTCTATGGCCACTGTCCCACAGTGATATTAATATTTCTTTTATTATATTGTGCTGTAATATTTATTCATTTTAAGTCAAACTCACCTGCTGACTGGTGGTTTCTTAAAGGGGTTATCCTGGGGGAGAAAAAAAAAAAATCTAATCAAAAATCAAAATCAACTGGCTCTAGAAAGTTAAACAGATTTGTAAATGACTTCTATTAAAAAATCTTAATCCTTCCAATAATTATCAGCTGCTGAAGTTGAGTTCTTCTTTTCTGTCTGACAGTGCTCTCTGCTGACATCTCTACTTGTCTCGGGAACTGCACAGAGTAGAAGAGGTTTGCTATGGGGATTTGCTTCTACTCTGGACAGTTCCCGAGACAGGTGTCATCAGAGAGCACTTAGACAGAAAAGAACAACTCAACTTGAGCAGCTCATAAGTACTGAAAGGATTAAGAGTTTTTAATAGAAGTAATTTACAAATCTGTTAAACTCTCTGGAGCCAGTTGATATATATATAAAAAAAGTTTTTTCCTGGATAACCCCTTTAAGGGTTAAAATTAATATAGTAAATATAATTTTTTTAAAGAAAAATCTATTGAAATTGAATAAAAAATAAATAAAAAAAGTAAATCTGAAACATATTTCCCTGCATTGCAGCAGACGCCGGTAGCACCTCCTTCAGCCGCACGTCTTACGGTATCGCAGACACGTCTCGCAGTTAACAGATGGACGTATTTGTATTTGTTTATGTTTGTTTTTGGAGAATTTTAGGTACATTTTTGGTAACGTTTACCAGCAGAGCGGAGGGACTGGTCTGTTTACTCATCTCCATCATCAGAGACGTTCACAGGAATTTTATGTCACTGAAAAGTAAAAGACGCTGCCAAACTACATAAGAGAGTTATGTAAAATAGCGGAATAATATATAATAGCGGCAGCTGCGACTATTGACAGAACATTCGCCTTCCCCTTAAGATTTTTCTACTAAACATGAAACCTTTTTTGCTTTTTAGAAAATTTCCTAAGGTTCTGAGCAGAACGGTAAAAAAGAAAGAAGAAAAAATAATTTCTGGCTCGCCATCGGGGCAGTGATAACGCTGCGGATACAAGGGCCCGAGGTAAATCCATGAGTCCAAACAGGAGCCCCTACCACATCCATCAAACAGGAGCCCCTACCACATCCATCAAACAGGAGCCCCTACCACATCCATCAAACAGGAGCCCCTACCACATCCACCGAACAGGGGCCCCTACCACATCCATCAAACAGGAGCCCCTACCACATCCATCAAACAGGGGCCCCTACCACATCCATCAAACAGGAGCCCCTACCACATCCATCAAACAGGAGCCCCTACCACATCCATCAAACAGGAGCCCCTACCACATCCACCAAACAGGAGCCCCTACCACATCCACCAAACAGGAGCCCCTACCACATCCATCAAACAGGAGCCCCTACCACATCCATCAAACAGGAGCCCCTACCACATCCATCAAACAGGGGCCCCTACCACATCCATCATACAGGAGCCCCTACCACATCCATCAAACAGGAGCCCCTACCACATCCATCAAACAGGAGCCCCTACCACATCCATCAAACAGGAGCCCCTACCACATCCACCAAACAGGGGCCCCTACCACATCCATCAAACAGGAGCCCCTACCACATCCATCAAACAGGGGCCCCTACCACATCCATCAAACAGGAGCCCCTACCACATCCATCAAACAGGAGCCCCTACCACATCCATCAAACAGGGGCCCCTACCACATCCACCAAACAGGGGCCCCTACTAGTGTTGCTCGCGAATATTCGCAATTCGAATTTTATTCGCGAATATCGCATATTCGCGAATTCACGAATAATCGCGAATGTAGCGCTATATATTCGTAATTACGAATATTCTTTTTTTTTTTTTTTTTCACAGTACGAATCACAGTGATCATCCTTCTCTGCTTCCAGCTTATGTGGTGTAAGAAGGCTCTAATACTACTGTGTGAGACTGGCGTGCGAATTTTCGCATATGCGAACATTTGCATATGCTAATTTTCGCATATGTGAATTTTCGCTTATGCAAATTTTTGTATATGCAAATTTTCTCATATGTTAATTTTAGCACACACGAATATTTGCATATGCGAAAATAAAACGAGAATATTACGAATATGCGAATATTCGCGAGTATGACGAATATTCATCCATATATTCGCGAATATTCGCAAATTCTAATATGGCCTATGCCGCTCAACACTAGCCCCTACCACATCCATCAAACAGGAGCCCCTACCACATCCACCAAACAGGGGCCCCTACCACATCCATCAAACAGGAGCCCCTACCACATCCACCAAACAGGGGCCCCTACCACATCCATCAAACAGGAGCCCCTACCACATCCATCAAACAGGGGCCCCTACAACATCCATCAAACAGGAGCCCCTACCACATCCATCAAACAGGAGCCCCTACCACATCCACCAAACAGGGGCCCCTACCACATCCACCAAACAGGGGCCCCTACCACATCCATCAAACAGGAGCCCCTACCACATCCACCAAACAGGGGCCCCTACCACATCCATCAAACAGGAGCCCCTACCACATCCATCAAACAGGGGTCCCTACCACATCCATCAAACAGGAGCCCCTACCACATCCATCAAGCAGGAGCCCCTATCACATCCATCAAACAGGGGCCCCTACAACATCCATCAAACAGGAGCCCCTACCACATCCACCAAACAGGGGCCCCTACCACATCCATCAAACAGGAGCCCCTACCACATCCATCAAACAGGGGCCCCTACCACATCTACCAAACAGGGGCCCCTACCACATCCATCAAACAGGGGCCCCTACCACATCCATCAAACAGGAGCCCCTACCACATCCATCATACAGGGGCCCCTACCACATCCATCAAACAAGGGCCCCTACCAAATTCATCAAACAGGGGCCCCTACCACATCCATCATACAGGAGCCCCTACCACATCCATCAAACAGGAGCCCCTACCACATCCATCAAACAGGGGTCCCTACCACATCCATCAAACAGGAGCCCCTACCACATCCATCAAACAGGGGCCCCTACCACATCCATAAAACAGGAGCCCCTACCACATCCATCAAACAGGAGCCCCTACCACATCCATCAAACAGGGGCCCCTACCACATCCATCAAACAGGAGCCCCTACCACATCCACCAAACAGGAGCCCCTACCACATCCACCAAACAGGGGCCCCTACAACATCCATCAAACAGGAGCCCCTACCACATCCACCAAACAGGAGCCCCTACCACATCCATCAAACAGGGGCCCCTACCACATCAATCAAACAGGAGCCCCTACCACATCCATCAAACAGGAGCCCCTACCACATCCATCAAACAGGAGCCCCTACCACATCCACCAAACAGGGGCCCCTACCACATCCACCAAACAGGGGCCCCTACCACATCCATCAAACAGGAGCCCCTACCACATCCACCAAACAGGAGCCCCTACCACATCCATCAAACAGGAGCCCCTACCACATCCATCAAACAGGAGCCCCTACCACATCCATCATACAGGGGCCCCTACCACATC